>NC_056731.1:910563366-910642360 GCF_019279795.1 Protopterus annectens | reverse complement strand
TCTTTATCTAAATGTTTGAAGTCTTTTTTATTTATTGCCTTTCAGACAGTTGCTTGATTTTGAGATTACTTTTCCCTTTAGTTTTGACATTATAACCTACTGTTTAATACTGCCCTAAATCTTGAAAATTTCCATCTTTTTCAGCTTATCTAGCCCACATATTCAGTCTAATGGTCATCATAGAGCTCCTCAACTGCTGTTGCTGCTCGTTATATTACTTACTCTCTCCCAACACCCTAATACATCCAAAAGTGCAAGGAGTTTACTTAATAAATTAAATTGGCCATAGCTAGTTCTCCATCATAACCATGTTAGTGGTTTCCTACCCAACTTAGCCAGTTTGGTTTGTCAGACTTACTTCTAAGCAACTCCAGATCTGCTCTCTCCCTTCTCTTTGGTGGTATCTTTCGTTAACTATCCCTTCACTCAGCGTGAGACCTACTTGAGCAGTCTAGTGTGCAAAAGAACAGTCCGTTTTCAATTCACTCTCCTCAGCCAAAAAAGTTTAACTCATAACATATGTCAACAGGATTCATCATCTAAGCTGCAAGCAATTCCAGTCTTGTCTAATGCCAAGCGATCACAGCCCCAGGGATTTCTACTATAGGATGCAACACTATTTACCTAAAATAGGGTACAGACAGCCGCTGTCCAGCCATGCCTCCTTTTTAATCCTTGCTAGCTGTACCTTCCTGTGGACTTGCTACCAAAAAAACAATAACCATCCCTGCAGGAACAATTGTGAAGACATTTATAACCAGTCCTTATTGGTTTAAGGCATATGTCAAACATTACCTGTTAGCACATGGCAGATGGAGATTATTACTACAAAGGCAAGTATGAAAGAAAAAGAAAAGAAATTCCATATTCTGACCTTGTCCTTTTTTTTTTACTGTTGGAGTAGTCCTACCTTGGATTTTTATTAAGATTCCACCTCCATTTTTTGTTGCTCACTGTTCCTTAAAGCATAGTTTAAGAATTCTTTCATGTCTTTTGGTTTCTCAGACATCTTTTTTGAAACAATGTGAAGGATTTTTGCTGGAAAGAGCTCCTTCAACAATTTGTAAGTGTTTACTTTATTATGGCTTATTTGCAAACCATTTTCACCACATCTCTCCTATTGACTTCTTTCCTCTCTTCTGCTCATGAGGTCCTCAAGTGTACTTCAGTGCTTCTGTCAGGGAAAAAAAAACTAAATGTTGCTGGATAGTAATATTTAAAGCCCTTGTGCATTTCATGTGCCAGTTTTACCGTAGGAATGCATGCATTGCTTTTTCACTGAACTAGCAACAATCATTACCTACAAAATATCCTTGTTGAGTTCACTTCAATTTTATATCTTCCCATTTTTCCAAAGTTTTGACAGAATTTCCATTTTTTGCTTGAAGGAGTCAGATTTCACCACTAAATGGTGGGGCTACTTTCATCCTCTAGTTCTTGGAATCAAATCTCTGTGGGTTCTGCCTAACTGAATCTCTGAAATGCAAGTGGACTGACAGGGTTCCTATTGGATCGGGGAAAAATCAAAATCTCGAACGATCATATGAGCGGAAATGCAGGTAATTGAAATCGCTATTGTGATATTGCAGTACAGTGAAGATCGAAAAATTTGCCCTTTCCTCACTGTAGTGCAATCTTAGAGCTGGAATGTAATTTTTTTTTTGGGGGGGGGCACAGCCCCCCACAACAGCAATTTCGATTACCTGCATTTTCGCTCATATGAGCGTTTGAGATTTTGATTTTTTGTCTATGTAATATAGACCCAACCGACATACTATAGCTTTTTAAGTTAACTCTACACAGTCATTTCCTTCTGCCTGTTCAGGAATAGCAGAAAATTGAAGGTTTTCCCTGTGGGCTCAGTCTTGTACATCTATCACTTTTGTTTGAAGTTTGTCATGTTTAACTTCTTGATCTTCGATACTTCCTGTATTTTCTTAATGTTGGCAGCCAAGTCATTTGACAAAGGTCCAGCCTAAAAGGTTCCACATGTATTTTCATCAACTGTCTTTCATTACAGTAAAGCGGGAGTAGCTTCACAAGCCTTGGATTTGAATACTGTTATGCTTACCAGAAGCAAAAATACAGGCTGCGAGAAAGCCCTTAGAATGTCTTAACAGAAAGTAGTATGGCAAAGTTTCTGTTCATGTTGGTACAAAATTATCCCATTTGCTAGGACTCTGCCTTAGCTAGGAAACATATCAGTATAGCTTGTACAGGTGTTAAGACATTTATTTTCACAAATAACATACAGAAAGGACATGGAGGTTAGCGTGAATGAAAAAAAATGTTGATAGTTACCTACATGAAAAAAAAAAAAGATCCATTTAAACAATGGAAATGTGTAGAGCATTCAAGCCTAATTTTGGGCACATGTGTTTAGACAGAATGGCATGCACTTGTCAAGACAGAGGAAGGCAATTTTTACAGTATATATTTTGCAAAATTTGATTAACATAAGGCAGGATTTTTGCCAGATCAGAAATTTTAACAGTTCACCGATAGCAACGTGATACATCTCTGACGGCTGTTACGGCTATAAGTATTTGTAATAAAGTTGTTATTGGAAAATTTGTTACAGTTCCATAGAACTGCTGTTTTTGTTTGAGGAACTTGGTTGAAAAACAGTCACTGGTAACCAGTTCTGTCAAGGTATAAACTTTTTAATTTGTAACAGACATTCTAACAAAAACGTAGGTAAGGTGTCATCACTGACCATGTAATAATAATAGGATTCAATCTTTACTCCCCATCATAACACCAATACTGCAGACTGATTAACTGTAACAATAAAGATAACCCTAGAAAATATACATTCCAATTATAAGACACCCAATTTAAATGCTGATGACCTAGATGAATTCACAGGTTTCTTGTATGAAACACAGAAGTGAAAAATAGTGGCTGGGGACCAGAAACAGAGTGGAGTAATACTGATTCAATAAAATTAGTAAGGAAATTTACAAAATATGTTAAAGAAATATTGCTTCAGATTGTAAAGAAGCCTACCAGGGAACGTAACATACTAGACAATGTTTGCATTTCTAAGGAAATGAGTTACTTCACGTCAAGTTTTTCAACCATTAATAATATGAAGTGATCATAGAGTTAATAAAGGTTAAATTGCTGCAAGATAATTCTGCTAAACTGAAATCTAAATCTGTGCATAAAAGATTAATAGACTATATGGAAACAAAACACAGTCACACTCTAAAACTAATTGAACTGATCTGTTCAGTGAAAAAAAGCAGCAAAAGAAATAGGGCATGTTCTGAAAGAGAAATTCTTTGAAAGTATACATAAAAAAATGTTTAACATCAGGATCCAGGCACACAAGGTCAGGAGGATACATTTCCATAAGAAGATACTTGATTAAGGTGAAAGACATAAAATATAAGAAATGGAGAAGAGGTCAAACTAAGTTGGACAGACAAAGCTTGTCAAGATCAAGAAAACTTTGAGGAAACTTTACATAAAGATATTGAGCATAACAGGAAAATAATTTACAAATGCATAAGATGTGGTAGGAGTTGAGATATAGAAAAAACTGCGATTT
Organism: Protopterus annectens; assembly: GCF_019279795.1. Lineage (NCBI taxonomy): Eukaryota > Metazoa > Chordata > Ceratodontiformes > Protopteridae > Protopterus > Protopterus annectens. The sequence goes on along the minus strand of NC_056731.1, from coordinate 910,638,804 downwards.
GATTCTAAAATATACTCTTCAACACAGCAGATTATACAATTAAGAAATCTTACGCAAAGCAGATTTGCTGCACAAAGCGGGTGATAAATTGTCCTAGCAACATCCAGGTAATTTCAGATATTGAAATTAAATTATATTAAAAAATAAAGTATAGCTTGTGATGACCGTGTCCTGGCCCAGCAATCAAGTTGCCTCAATCCTCACCACTAACACTAGGGAGACTGTCTCATAGAAGAGAGGAACGGATAACTAATACACACAGTAAAGTATAATTTCCATTAAGTGCACACAGAGATCACAGTCAGTCTGGGGCTGGTTGCTCCCTTGCTCACCAGGTCCCCAATAAGACTCCCCACTGGCACAACTATAGGGTCCAGGTATCAGCTTAGCTGGGCAAGCTAAAACCTCCAGTACCCTCTCTGTCCAACCAGTGCTTCGTGTCCCTGCCAAGTAGCTAACACACTACACACACACACACACACACACACACACACACACACACACACACACACACTTTGATAAGTATTAATACAACTTCAGACACTCCTGGGAAAGGCTGACAGATTCTCCAGCTGTGCCTCTTTACCCAGACTATATGGTAGTAATCCCTGCCACCACCCAGCTAATAATATCAGCTACTAAAAGGCCCTTAAAAGGGTGTCCAATTATTACTGTGCAATATTATTACCCAATGGTAATGTGACTATTCAGTCTAGGCTTAGTGGAAGGGCTTAGACAGTAAACTCTATAAATATATAATGTTCTCTAAAACATAATTTATCTCTACATAAACCAGCCACATGTAGAAGGCTTTAAAAATATTTAATAATAAATAATTAAAACACAAGACAAAACTACTACACCACAGAAATATCCAAGAGTTCAGAGATCACACAGAAACTTAAAATAATAAAGTAGGACAGGTCGGATTTCAAAGAAAAATACCCAATTAATCTTTGCTAGCATTAACTATTCCTACAAGAAATCACAGTGCTGAAAAACTTGCATGTGAGCTTAGGCAGAGTGCTGAGTTAGATATCCAAGATCAAAATGCTCTCAGTCTCTTGTAAGAAATAGTACTTAAACATTACTAACAAACATGTCTCTAAGACCCTCCCAAATTACATCATTTTTGACACTTAGGTTTTCCCAATATTCATATTGCATCATCTTAACACCTGGTCTGAGTTCTCAGGCCACAAACTGCATTATTTAGCAATCTAACACCTGCTCAGAAACTTACAATAGAAGACATTTCACATGTATATTCTAACAGAAACCAGAGCAGTAAAGCACCATTCACATGTAAATTATGGTCATAAACTTTAGCCTTAAAACAATGGGCATGAAACCTTCATCCAGACGTACAGGAGCCAAATTCTAACATGAAAGGGTCACAACATGCTTCACTGGGCCAAGTAGAGTGCAACGTTGTCACATATTTTGCAGTTCCACATTTCACAATATTATTTTACACTCAGGAAACCATGCCTGTATTTTACATTTATTTACAAATACCAGAATTATACGTCAAATTCTATTTGACTAGGCTGGCAGCCTTCGCCCATCTCTCCCCAATCGTCACATAGCTGTGTAAGTTAAACTTGCTATAACAGATGTTCAAATGACCAATGCTGACATAGCTATATGGACTTGTGTAAAACCCCTTTTCCAAGAACATTTTGCATTAAACTACACTGAAAGAGAATCATCTATAGGCAGACATGGTGAAAAGGCTGATAAATCTTGACAAGAGAAATACGAAAAGTCAGGCACATGGTCAACTCTTAATAGGAAATTCAATATTTAAAATAAACCTTGTGTCCTTCCATTTTGGCAGTATTAAGTTACATCCTTATGCACTGAATCAAATCACTTTGGATGTAGCGAGTAATGTTAAGGATTTAGGAATGAAAGTTGATTAGGACTAATTTTGATTTAGATCTTATAAATTTTATTAGAAGCGATCTATATACTAAGAATATTCTGAAAATGTGTACATGGGGATAGGGACATTTTGGCCCCACTATTTAAAAACCACAGTCCAAGACCTATGATAGAATATGCTGGGGATGTTTGTATGCTTAATTCATTACAGACAAAGATTGGAAAGGATACAGAGATTTTATACCAAATAGATAAAAGGTTTTAAGAGAAAACATTTAAAGATAAACTAAGGAAGATTTCTTTAATTTTCAATAAAGCAGATTTAGTGGTGATTTAATATTTAGGTGTTACATCTGAAATTTTAGAAGTATAGGTATAAGAAAAAATATATCAGAACTGAACTAGAAATAAAGATTATGTGTTGGTAATCCCTAAAATAAGAGTAGAGTTTTGTCCAATTCTTTTCATTTTAGAGCTGTATCCTGGTGGAATTCTTTGCATCTTAGAATTAGAAAAAATGGATACAATTTGTTTACTTAAAAAGGCATCAGGTAAGTACTTGGTTGAAAGAGTTTATGATACCAGACAGGTTTGGAGGCAGGCTCCTTGAAGGTCTATTAGGCCCACAGTCTGAAGTAAAGAACACTAAACATAAGATAGCTACTCACACAAATATTGTAGAACCAGAGAAAAACTAGCTCTGAATGGGTGCTGGTTATTTTGTTGGCACCAACTACAAAAACTTTTCTGTTTGCAAATATATGATTTTTCTAGAAGCAGGCTTTCTTGCCTCCATTAGTATCTGCCGCAAGTCTTCAGTAAATGCTGCCTAAAAGAAATTAAGATCCTATCACCCAGACAGTCATAGTTGACCGATATGTTGAGGTGTATCAAACACCCCTGTTCTTGTGCAAGAATATTCAATCTATGAGAAAGCTGGTGGTAATTGCCCCTAGCAATTTCCAAAAGAAGGGAGAACCATGGCTGTCTAGACCAAAAAGTAGTCACCACAATGACCTTGGAGGATTTATTCTGACTTGTCAGAAATATCCTGGACATGGGTGGAAAAGCATAAAGGAACATTCTTGACAAAATAAAAGAAAAAGCATCCATCTTCCAAGTCTTCTTGCATAGAGTCCCGAAATACAATCTTGCCAGTTGACTGTTCACAGAGGAGCCAAAAACGCCTACTTGAGGCACTCCCCACAGATGGATAAAATCTTGGAAGACTCCCTGATCTAGTTTTGATTCTGCTCCACAGTTTTGCTCTGATGGAGTGTAGGATGCCTACAGAGTGAAACTGTGCTGTGAAGCAATACCCAAGCTAACATGGCTACAGTGCTAAGGGGGTATGACCTGGTTTCCCCTTGCTAAGTGTACCATATGACTGCGGTACTATCTGTAACCACTTGAAGAGGTCCTGGGGACAAAAGATGGTTCAGAAGTATCTTGAGGGCAAACCTCTCCTTGATATTTACGTGCTTGCGTCTATTCTGTGCCCCACACCCCCCTGCACTTTTATTGCCTCTGAAACTCATCCCCAAGAAAAAAATCAGAAGCGTTTGAAGTGACTGAATTCTTTGGAGTAGGGAGGGAAAGGGAAGACCTCGATTTAAGGTCATCTTTTGTCACCTCCAAAAGATTTCTCTTCTGACAAACCCCAGCACTGGGATTTGAAAAGATAAAGGGTAATGATGCTGGCACTGAAGACATTTCAGTTACCACTGTAGGTTTATCACACGAAGTCTTGCCAGGGGTATCATGAGACTCATAGAAGCATGACCAAGACCGACCCAAAATCCTGAGTTACTTCCTCACAGTGACCAAAGTCTGAGTGGAAAACCTTAGAAACTGATCTAGATAAACTTTTTTTTTCCTGTGGAAGAAAAGCTCTTTGAACTGTGTTGTCTAGTTGATATCCCAGGTACATAATCCAGTATGACAGAGTCCAAGATTTTTGAATGTTCTCTTGTAATCCCCACATTGAATAAGATCTTTCACCCAAGAGATTCCTGAGACTTTGAAAATGACTCTGTAAAGATAATTAAGTCATCTAAGTATGGAAAAAAGTGGATACTGTGTAGCCTGCAAAAAGCTGCAACTGGATCTAGGCATTTTGTGAACACTCTTGTTGCAGTGGACAGTCCAAAGTTAAGGCAGAGAACTAAATGTAATCCAGACCGACAAAACCTTAAGAAATATCTGAAGTCTGAATGAATAAATATGTGATGCTTATCTTTTAAGCCTAGTGTTGCTGGGAAACTTAAAGGTTGTGAAGCAACATCATTCTTGAATTTGAGCACTATCACAAACTGGTTTTGGAAAGAAAGATCCAGAACTAGCCCACAAGAATAGTCTTTCTTTACACTAGGAACATCCTCGAATAAAAACCCTTTCCCGACCTGGGAAGGAGAAACTGGTTCCATCACTCCTTGGAACAGCATGCACTGAAAAAAACTGTGGAAATGAGAGTGTCGAGTATGAAGAATGATCCCCTGGAAAGGAGGAATTTCCTCCCACTGCCATCTGTAACCTTTATGAATGATTTTGTTGAAACTATTTATTCTGTTTTCTTTTTGTTTTTTTTTTTTGGCAACACTGGATGAGTAGCTAGCAAATTTGGAAAATGAGGGCTGAAAAATCTTAGACATTCCCTGGATCAGCCTGCCTCTTTCACCACATTTTTTGATCACCTCTGCAGTAGAGGGGCCAAACACAAGCTCTAGCCATGGGAGAACGTAAAATCTCATTTTTAACATCTAGGAGGTTCACTGAATGCAGACATGCAAACCTCCTCAAAACATACCAGTGGGTCATACCCCTACAAGTATCAACACGCTCATACAGAAGGTAAATAATGAGTAGTGACCTGAGCAATAAAAGAAACTAATTATTTAAACTGATTTTTCCTCAACATGAAATTAAAGATAAAGCATTCCTCAGCCTTTCACAAATTTGTCAGGGCAAACTTTAGCATACAACCTCACAAATTAAAAATTCTGAAAATCAAAGTTGGACATTTTTCTCAAACCTATGAAAAACTTTCAATTATTATCAGAAGAGGAGGACTGGAATTAACCAAGTGTTCAGCAGCAGTGGAGCCAACTAAAAGCTATAGCTGCTGTGTCAAGTTTGGAAAGAAAAATTTAAAAGACTGAGTTACTTCATACATCCTAGCTACCATTTTAGGGGCAGCTAGCTAGCTATCAAGAAAACTGCAGGCTGTAAAACAGGTGCAGGTTCTTGAAAAGCCTTCTGTAATAACCCAACAGCATTTTCTGAAGAACTGAGAAACCACAGTGTTCTCCCACTGAAAACACTAGCACATTCTAGCAAAAGCTTCAGAAAAAGAGAAGCCCTGCACAAGGAGAATCAGAAAATGAGCTCTCCTTTTAGTCTGAATCAAAAAATCTACATAAAAACCTCTAACCATCTCCACGTCTTCCTCTTCAGAATCTGAAATCTCTTCAAGAAGAGAGGAACCCCTCTTTCTTTTACTATAAACTTTACAAGTAATATCAATATCTTGAATTAAACCATGAGCCTGAGCCAGTAAAATACTCCTATCCAAAGAAAACTACTCAAACAGCTTTTTTTTTTGTTTCTTTTTGACAAGAAAAAAGGAGTCAACCATGTTACTAACTGCATCGGTACATTCTTTCTTCTGATCATCTGCAGCATGGGCATATTTGGAATGGTCTTGCATTAAAACAAAAATGTTAGGAATTTAAAGCTTGGTATGTGGACATATTCTAGATAATGTGGGAATAGATAAAGTAGGAATATTTTCTTTCATGAACTGCAGCATATCAATGGCAATGAATGCATTGAATAAAGTTAATATAAATGATGAAACATTTTCAGCCTAAGGAATTGTTTTATAAGTAAATGTGAAGCTGTAGTATGTTGTCTTACAGTCCTTTTCAAACAGGTATTGTGCAACCTCACAGGGATTTGTATACAACAGAATGACATTCAAAGCCATTTAGGATTTAAAAAAAGTGCATGTGTAATGGATCAAAGCTGTGCAGAGAGTCTTGCTTCATTATGCATGTATTGTACCCTAAGCTCGGTTTCTTATGTAAACAACCCTCTCCCATCATACACAAGTTATAAAGCATGTCGCACTGCTGTAATCTGCTGTGTCAACTAGTATAAACTATGGTAGCTCAGTTGAGTGCAAACTGTGGCAGTTATGGCAAGTAGAACCCCTATCCTTTACAGCATGTTTCTCAGTAGCTGGCAGTGGTCAGCATACTAGCCCTCTTAGTACCAAATCCCCCCCCACCCCACCTAGCCTCACTGGAGAGTAGGGAATCTATTGATAATGAAGTCTCCCATTTCAGGAAATCATGCTACAACACACGGTCTTGTTTTGCTTTCAGCTAGAGAGGCTGATGAACTGCCAGCAATGACATGTGCAGCTCCAAATCCCCTCTTTACAATAAAATGTTAATGAATCCCAAGTCTACCTTCCTGACTACTACGACGTCTTCATGAATCACACTCAGGTGTCAGGATAGCAGATCACAAAGCTCTGAAGTAAGAAAGCTGAGGTATGGATTTCAGGCCATCCCAAGGAGCCTTGCATAACTACTTGATAATATACTATAAAAAGCATGCCTGCCTTCCACGGCACAATGAGTAGTGTTGAACGGCTATACAGCGTTGCATATCATTACAAATACAGGAGCTCCTGGAACACTAAAACAAAGCAGGCGTTTCTGTGCACTTTACATGAATATGGGATGGGAAAGTGTGCACCCAGAGAATATAACAATACATGTATACGAATTACAGTAGTCCTTGGATGCATACCTAACTGAAGGTGCAAAATCTGCACTTTGTATTCAGGAATGCCATTGCCTTTACATTTCTAAACCATTTTATGCAGGTTAGACAGTATGCAAAATAAAATTTGACACTGAAGACGTGTGCATTATTAAAAATAAGAAAGCTCTCAATGCTACCCCTCAACATTTTGCAGAATGTCGCAATCCCCACTCTTGTAATCCGGTCTTTCTTTATGACATGAAGTTGCTTACTATGAAACAGAACACTAAATACTGAATTACCCATTCTTTTAAAATATAGTGTTTTTCCACACAAGTTTAACCAAGGTGTAGAATGGAAATATTTAATGCAGTAGTTGACAATGAAAATCTGGCTCACTAGGCTCATCTTTTGTTTTAGGACCTACACATATGTGTAGGGTAAGGTAGTCATTCCTTCAAGCAATAGTACTGGACACCTAGAAAACACCAGTGACTCTGCACTGTCATGCTAAAGTGGAACAGTATATGTACAATCACAGAAATGATTTACGGAACAGTATAGGCCAACATATCAATTCTGTAGGTCATACCCTCAGCAATAAGTAGTGACAGGCATGTGCAAAGACAGGTCTTCCTGATACTGTGGGTTATTTGCTTCCAGTACAACCTAAATGCCTATACACATGCAAGCAATGATGTTACAGCCTTATGTTGTTTAAAACACCGTTCAAGGCAAAGATCAGCTTCCCACACAATTGCAGAGTAATGTGTACCACCTCGGGGTGCCTGTAGATCCAAAATGTGCTGCTGCTTATCCTATTAGTGCTACAACAATTCTAGGTTGATGTGGTACAAGATTACTAACACATCCGTCAATAAGTTGATGGACAAAATTGGCCACTGTGGATATAACAAAGGCAAGCTAATAAGGGGTGGGAGGCTTGTATGATGGCCGACCCAGAAAAAACCTGGACAGCACTGAGCATAGTGAATGCTGCCAGCAGTAGCAGAAGGTCGTGTCACAATGAAAGTGCCCTTTTAACTAGAATGGTCCCAAATCTTACTGGGGCAAGTCAAATATGTACAGGTGAGGTGAAAGACTGAATGCTGACCAGATATTTAAAAGTTGCAGGTGATTTTTTTCGTAAGTGCTGTTCTGTTTGGCTTCCATTAATATGAGGCTTTAAGCACTCCAAGTGAGTTGCTAGAGTTCTGCTGGTGGTGCTGGTTGTGACTGACTGCAGTATCACATATCCTGGATAGCCTGCAGTAGGAGCGATATAAAATCTTTGACTACCTGGTCTTGTGGCACAGATAGACAAAGGCTGAATTGCTCCTGTAACTATGTGTATTTGACTGTCAGCACTGACAACAGCAGGATATGCAAGGGGACGAATGGAAGCGAGTGGTGAATAGCAGCTCACCCATACTGGAGGGATGGTGGCATCTTGGCCCACTGCCTACCTTGGCAGCACCAGCAGGAATAAAGGTACATCACCTGTAACAAGCAATCAAACGTAAGTGGTGTACCAATCAACTGGGACACGTGGCATGTGTGGTAGCATGTACACACAGTCAGGTAGCAGCTGATAGTGAAGCATGTAAGCTATGTGAAATGGGATTTAGAAGCATAAACTAAAAATCCACACCCTCACTGCAGGATGACAGCTACACTTTAAGTACCAGACTCTTGCTTCCCAGAGGAATGAATGGTTGTTGGATTCTCACCTCTGGCAGGAAGCAGTTGGTCAGCTGAACGTCTAATGGGGAGGTTTGATGGTCACGGTAATAATGGGGGGACGGCGTTCAAAAAATTATGACATACAACACTCCAGAGGAGCCTGCTACTGTTTGTACAGCTCTTGGTCTTACAGCTGACTGAATCAATCAATCTGCTTTCCCCAACAGTGACAGTTTCCTTCAGACTGATGTGCTTATTCATTTGCTCTTTAGGTCACCTGCTCTGCATTATAAACAAGTGTTCTCCCTTGCATAGAGCAGACAGCCTTTAAAGTGGTTCTAGTGAGATAAAGGTAGCACTGGGTTGCTGGTATCCAATTATTTAATCATGGTTGGGATTAAAGGAGAGACCTATTCTGAAGTTTGACTGTGTGGTCTTAAACAGACTTTAGGTACCACTGGACCTTCCTCATACATATTCCTTCATGGGAAGGGGGGATCACCATGCAAAAACACATTAAATCCACAGCTTTACGAAAGGTCCTGGTTTGCATAAGCGATCTCTTGGGGATAAATCAAGAAGTTGTCTTATTTAGTGAATCATGTTCTGATGCAAGGATACCCTGCAAACTCTGCTGTCTTGACTGCTTCCTCCATGAATTTCATTTACTGGGAGGGATCCAGGCTGACGTTTTCAGAAATATACGAACTTCTCAAGCTGCAGAATCATAAAATGAGGACATTCAGAAACACCTTAAGTTGCACTATGGAAGGGGCCTGAATAAAGCAGTTACCCAAAAAGGGGTACATAAAACTGTCCTCTACCTCAGGTGGATAAATACTGCAGCCAAATATTTTGTCAAGACTGGATACAGCACACAGGTCAAAAGGGAAGGCAGTGACCTGACAATGACCTTCTCACTTTGAGTAAGAGGAACTGCCTTTGTACCTTGCGAGTAGAAATGTGCAAGGTAAGTGGGCTTTCATGTCCAGTGTACCAATGAAGGTTTATTTAATTTGTTTTAATCGAAAAAGGAAGACGTCTGCAGGGTCAGTATTTCACAACCACATACTTGCTTAGACTGGAAAAATAAAGATGGCCTCCTTTTTAGGGTATCAGAATAAGTCTTATAAACGTCTTTTTCCCATTTCTAGAGTCAGAACAGTTTCCATGCCATGCAAGCAAGCACCAGAGTATCATGCTTGATGATACAGCACAGTAAGCTGCAACTGGTTTTACTACAGAGGAAGCCTGCCAAGGAAATGACAAAATTCAGCAAATTTTGTATTACAGCATGCAGTACAAATATCTCCTGCTTACTTTTCTGAGGTCACTGCTCTGAAAAGAGGAGGTTCTCACCCAAAGTATAGAGAGAGAGTGGGAAGGGGACCACTAACAAACTGAGATCCATCCAGTAGTAGAGGTAGCATATGGTTATGTACATGTCAATGTTTTGGTCCGATTTCTCTCATCCTTTCAATAATTACTTTTCCTCTCAAAGCTGACAGAACTGTCTTCTTTGCTCATGCCTGGTCTGTCTTCTCTAACATAGCCAAGCATTACAGGGACTGATACTGGAATATCTGTGAATAGGAGGGTGAAAAAAATGCTTTACCCACTGATAAGGTCTCACTTTTTTCCTCTAATGTTTTTTATTGAAGTGGGATTTCCAAGACGGTTGCCCACTGATCAACAAAAGATAAAGGCCGTAACTGTCAGTTTTAGCAAATTTAGTTATTATCCAGTAAGTACACTGCCTGGATGCCATCAAATTCACTACACACCAGACAGAAGAGAAGCAAATTTATCCCAGCAATCAGGGAATGTCAAGAGGCAGCTGTGAGATGAGCTGCTGTATCAAATTGCCTTCAGAATATTTTTCCTGGAGGATAAAAGTCATATTTTGATGTAGAACAGGCTACAGAGGTATTGCAAAATTTTGCCCTAAAAAAGTGAAACAGAAGGGACTCTGCTTCACATTCTTCTGATAATACAGCAAAGACAGAGACATGGTCAGTGAAACCTTTACCAATGTTACAAAGGAAAATGCTTGAAACCAAAAAAAACACAGGAGCTGACTAGAACTGGGACCACCATGGACTTAAACTGGAGTCTGGGTTTGGGAGATGGAGACGAACAGGAGGAGGAGGATCGGCAACATTTAAATAAGTGAATAAATGAGATTATAAAGCAATCACATTTGTGAAATACGACTTTACAAGAAAAAATGGAAAGCTTGGACTTCTGCTGACTTAGTTAAAGTTTTATGTTATTAATGTTTGGAAGGACACCAAGACAAAAGGAGAAAAAATAACGAAGACAAATGTTTGTTCTTAACAGTATTTGTATAAAACATTTCATGATACAAATTGCATGTTATGTAGTACAGCATTTTCAGTTATTGTTGTGTGTGATAGACACTACAGTAAACAAGATGCTTTTTTAAACTAATCTGCTGTAATCTTAGTTTGATGACTTGGAGAATGGGGTGTAAAAGTGTACATATTATATTATATGCAGGCGTTCATAGGTTTCCTCTTTTGCATAGATGAATGTTTGGATTAAGGCCCTCTGCTTAATCTAACACGTTTTTTTGGTGAAACAAGAAAATAAAACACTGAATGCAATGAAAATTTTCCTTTAGCGAACAAATGTTCACTGTGAGATGAGAAGTCTGCAGCTGAGGGCATCTGCACATTTTGATCTTCAGGTTCCTATCATGTAGTCTAACTTTTACAAGTTAGAACCTCATATGGTCGAGACCATAAGTTTGAATTTGTAAAAGTTTGCGTGTTTGAATGGAAACCTCCATAAGCGGTTTCCATTTTGTTCAATGGGATGCGATCTCAGAGTTGGTGTACTTAAGTAGCGTGGAGGGTGCAGGGGGGCTTGCCCCCTGCTTAAAACAGTTTACTGCATTTTCTGTTTTTTGTTTTTTTTTTTTAATCCATAGTCGAAGTTATGTAACTTTGAACATAATGGTTCGAACATTACATGTTTGAAGTTATAAGACTTTGACTATGTGATATAGAGCCTTGATCTTCTACTTCCATGGAGACAAGCTGACTACAGGAGTAGGCAATAAAAGCCAGAGAACTTTCTTAAGCAAAAAGATAATGTTTTCTGAAAGTACAGAAGCTGTTTTTTACATCTGGGCGGGGAACAAAAATAAAACAAGAACAAGCAATTAGTCTAAGTAGGAGCACAGGCTGTAACATGAGTCTCAGTATAGACCACTTTAATTTTAAGTTAGATACTGCTGATTTAGGAAAACTGTACCTCTCAGGAGGCTTAAACATCATGACTTGATGTAAATAGATGTGTGTCATATAGGTCAAACTCATCAATGAATGAAGCTGTGGGTAGCAGCACGGACTCTATATAGTGCCCTATAGGGGGAATAACTGTACTGACCAACCGCTTTGGGGCAACTACTGTGGTGCGCAGTATCCTCAAGACAGAAGAGCACGGATCACAGATTGCATGCCGTGGCAGGGCAAGCCACTTGGTGGTGTAAAATATGGCTCTAGGTGAATCGGTCTTGTTTACTAATGTCGCCAAATGGGCAGAGGTAGTCTTCCATGATAAATGGGTTGAGGACCCAGCCTACTCCAACCTATGCCAAGGAACCATGCTAATGGTGAGAGGGGTGTATGTGCCCTTACTGGCCAGGGTGTGCCCACCCTAAAGCCGAGCAGCCCTGGGTCAATAAACTACTAGCCGGCCAGTGTCTAGTTGCCCAGCCTGTGTTACCTGGGATAGCTCTGTAGATTGAAAGCTGGACGTAAAAACCAATCAACCTGCCAAACATGAACCAAGAACTGCTACACTTAATATGTTCACTGATGGGACACTGCTTGAAAATAAATGACATGATGAAATGGAGGAGGCTGGACATCCTATGTATCAAAGAGACAAGATGGAAGGGCAGTGCAGCAGGGGAACAGGCTAGAAATGGTGTGGGAATTGTGGTGAGAGGCTTCAAAAGGCAATGAGGGATATCATTACAATTAGTGACAGACTCATGGCAATTAGACTCGTGTATGACAGGGCAGTATTCATAATCTTGGCATATGTCCCACAGCAAGGTTGTGATGGTGAGGAAAAGAGTGCATTCACACAGCAGTTGCAGTACCTACTAGATAAAGCAGGACAACATGAATTCATGTTGATAATGGGTGACTTGAATGCACATATTGGGACAGACAGAACAGGATACGAGGACTAATAAAGGAGAGGCCATTCTATACTTCTGTCTAGCAAATGGCTTGATAGTAGCTAACACATGGTTCAGAAAGATACAGTCACAAGATCACATACAAGACTGGCCAACATGCAACTCAGATGGACTTTCTCCTAGTAAGGAGACTTCAGTGAGAAAGAATCGATGATTGCAAAATCATCCCCAGTGAAACAGTCAGCTCACAGAATAAAGCACTGGTTGCCACAATCAGATGCAAGCAGTGGTCAGAGAAGGCTCTAAGGTCAATACAGACCAGGCTGAAGACCTGGAGGTTGACTGGAGAAAAAATACAACAGTTCAAGGAATTAACTCAGGGCTCTAGTACCCCAAGAAGAGGAGGAAAAAAGTGGAGTTGAAGAATAACAGCGCCACAAAACAGCACGTGTGAGGACTACAACATATATGTGGCCAAGTCAGGTATGGAAATAAGGTACATAAGGAAAGCTGGTGGTGGAATGCAGAAATCCAGGAAGCCAAAAAAGGAGTGCAGGAAAAAGTGGGAGATAGAAAAACAGACCAGGCTAGGAAGGAATACTGGCTGGCTAACAAAGAAGCTAAGAAAATATTTGCAATAGCAAAGGATAGGGCATCAGAGGCACACTATCAACTTCTGGAAAGTGACTAATTACGTGGCACAAAAACTGTATCAGGTTGCAAGGCAAAGACAGAAAGATAAAGACTATAGTCAGACACACTTCATAAGGGATGCCAGCAACAACCTGCACACCAGTCGACAAGACATCAAAGGCAGATGGAAGAATTATTTCCAGCAGCTTCTGAATTAAGAAAATCCCACAGAAGCTGTACTGCCCCAGAAACAGCATACGAGAGAAGAGGAGCCTACCCTAGAAGAAGTAAGAACAGCAGTAAGGAAAATGAACTCAGGGAAAGCAGCAGGCTCAGATGAGATCACTGCAGATATGCTAAAGATGCTGGGTGAGATAGGGGAGAAATGGCTCCTGATGGTACTCATAGCAGTGAGGAGAGAAAGGTGTATCCCAGATGACTGGAGAATAGGCATACTCATGCCAGTGTACAAGAACATGACACTCCTATCACATTGCATCAAAGTTCTAGATAAGGTGACTGAAAAACGGATACACAGAGTAGTAGAATGCAAGATGGGAGATGAGCAGTTTGGGTCTGTTGTGCTGCATCCTGATCGGAATCCAATTTTTGCAGTAAGACAAATAGTTGAGAAGCTAGAGATAAAGAAAGCTTCTAACTGGACACTCCTAAACTTGGAGAAAGCATAGGTCAAGCTCCCAAGAAAGCTGATCTGGCAGTACTGCAGTGGTTCGAAGTCCCCAAAACACTGGTAGATTTAGTGCAGGCTATGTACAAGTACCCAATGACAAGTACGACCAGTTTCCAGCCTCACAGAGAGGTTCTTGGTAGGAGTGGGTGTACACCAGGGTTCAGTTCTGAGCCCACTGCTGTTTATACTGGTGATGGACTACATTAACAAACCGGTTGGAGGGGACAGATCAACAATGTTGCTGGATGCTGATGTGGCATTGCAGGCAGACTCTGAGAAAGAACTCCAGCAAAGTACAGAGCAATGGAATGCAAAACTGAAGGTACATAGGATGAAACTATGCACAGATAAGACAGTGGTAATGGTAGCAAACTGGGGAAAATCAGAAGAAGCTGAGAATTGAGATAGAAGGGAAGATAGTGGAACAGGTAAATAGCTTCAAGTATCTGGGAGGGGTAGCTGAGGAGAAGGGAAGTTTGAATGAAGAGGTCAAAGCTAGAATCAGCGGGGCTGCAGGCAACTAGCACATAGTGTCAGGTGTAGTCTGACAGAAGAATGCCAAAGAAGATGAAAAGTAAGGTGTACAAGACAGTGGTGCGACCAGTACTACTGTATGGTACAAAAACCTGGGCAGTAAAGGCAGAGCAGATGAAGAAACTAGAGGTGATGGAAATGAAGTGCCCGAGAAGGATGACAGGACGCACTCTGTGGGACAGACAAAGAAATGAGGACAAAAGAGCAGAAGCCAAAGTAGCTCCAATTCCAGAAAAGATAAAAGAGAACAGATTTTGTTGGATGGACACATGTAGAAAAATAGAAGACAATCTGGTGAAGAAGATTTGGAACAGAAGGAAGGTAAGAGGAAACGAGGATGTCTAGCAAAGAGGTAGATGGATTGTGTGAAAGAAAATCTGCGACAATCAGGCACGAGTGCCAAAGAAGGCAGGAGTGTGGCATTGAATCAAGAGAGATGACAACAGTTAACAAGATTCCCTGACCCCATGTAGAAAATGGGAAAAAAGGGGGCCAATGATGATGAGGTTATGGGGAGTTTTTTTTTTTTTTTTGACTGCTTTCATTAAAACAGAAAAGTCCTGTAAAATGTGATAAGGTTCAAATGGTGATGTCAAGAAATAACTGTATAAAAAATGATCAACCTGACAAACATTAGTGGGTGCATGTAACAAAAGAAGGAAAAGGACATTTAAAAAAACTGTCATAGGTAACAGGAAGGAAAATTGTTATAATAGCTACACTATCCATAGTGTTTTGGAACATAAATGGCCTCACAGGTATACACAAACTAAAGGGCACTGAATTATATTAAGAAATGCACAGTACAAATAGTAGAATGGCAGAGGAAATGCATTTGGAAATAAGCCAGCATGTGAATTCGATAAAAGGGATATTCAGGGACAAATGAAAAGGGAAGTACTTCTACTACTTGCTACAGGAGCTCCAACAGTAAGACAAGAGGGATAAAAAGATAATAGTAGATTTGTGCTAGTAAGGGGATACTGGCAAGCATTTATATTCCACTTAAAACTGCCAGTATGGGGCTGAAGAAAATTTTGGGAGAAATACAGTTTTCAGCAGGAAATATTACTTAAAGGTAAGGACTGGAATTTGATTTACAGCAGTAAGGATGTATCTGGGAATCCTAGAAGGCAAAAATAACAGGGTTGATTTCTGAAAAAAAATGATGAAAATATTTGGTATGGAAGACATGAATTCGGTAGTAGAAACTCAGAAAAAAAATTACATATTCCCCAAGGTACAATAACTGGGCTAGACAAGAAATAAATTGTATTTCATACGAACATGTGCATTTCAAATCATGTGCCAGTAACAAGCAAGATAAAAATGCAGGGTAATGAAGTTAAAATGAGACAATAGCACTTCCACATCTGCCTGTTTAAAAATAGTGCAATTTAGGGAATGGGTAGAAGAAGTTATTAGGGAGTTATTAGAGAAGAAAGAAATTTCTTCAGAAGTTACAGCTAGTGAGTGGAATAAAATGAAAGTAGAGTTTAAAAACTGAGTAGAAATGAGAAAGATGTGGCTAAGTAGTAAAAAGAATCGTTTAGACGGGCTGACAAAGGTTGAAGTATTGGAGAATAAGGTGAATCTCACAGAAGTGCAACTGCAGAGTGCTAAAGAGAAAATACTTAAGTATCTTGACAATACACTTGAGTTTAAAAAGAATGCTGTTAACCAACTGTTTTTGATAACTCCAGAGCACAAAATCTTTTGCCACAATGACTTGGCCAAAAAAAAGAAGAAAGGAATATTGCCAAACCTAGGGAGCCTATAACAATAAAAATAACCAAATATCCTGTAGATATATTAGGGATTATTTGGAAATTTTATGAAAATTTGTAAAAAGCAGAGAAATGTGAAAATTAAGAAAAAGCACAAATGAAATATTTATGGAAGATCAAAGTATGACAAGGTTACTGGTCGAGGAGGCTCACCAATTAACTGTTAAGACAGGAAGAGAGGAGATAAATGGTGATGTACAATCAATCTGCAGAAAAGACTCCAGGGATAGATGTTACTCCTGTGGAAGTTTGGGAGCTAGGAGAGAAGAAAGTGCTAAAGATCTAGAAGGTTTTATTTAACAGTATTTTAAAAAGTTAAGTAGCAGCATCCTGGAAGAAAGCTGTGGTGGCCGCAATACCTTAGGATGGTAAAGGCCCATTAAGCCCAGCTTCATATAGGCCTATTTCAGTTTTAAACCACGATTACAAACTGCTTAGGTCTGTAAAAGCTAAAAGAATAGTAAAGGTGCCGACAAAATTGATCAATATGGATTGATGTGGTTTTGTAGAGGGGAGGCAAACATTTTACATTAACAGAACAATGATTATCTAGAAGGAAGGAGAGTGTAAGAAAATACCGCTATCGTTTGTTGGTCTTGATGCAGAGAAAGCATTCAGAGCAAGCTGGGACTTTACGAATAGGGCAATGGAGGCATATGCTTTCCCTGATACAATAATAAGGTTAATTAAGAGGATATCTGAGGGATCAAAAGCAATAATTAAAGTGGGAGGGTTCCTTTCTGACATGTTGTATCCAAACAGAGGAACAAGGCAGGGGTGACCTCTTTCACCTTTATGTGCTTTGCATTTACAGTCACTGGCAAAGAAAATAAGGGACTCAAATTCTATGATACAGTTGGTATGGTAATCAAGAAAAGTTGCTTTTTTTGCAGATGTTATTTTGTACCTGATAAAACCAAAAAAAAAAAATCTCAATGCTGTGGAACATCTTGAGACAGGTTCAAGTTGGTTTTACCTTAATTTTATAAAATGAAAAAAGGCTATAGCTCTACATTAAGTAGACTGAGAAAATGGAAGCTCTTGTTTATGGATATGGACAGCAAGACACAAGCAGTGAAAATGTTTGCAGTTCCCTTAGATTTATATACAGGTCAGGCATATTTTTATCAACCAGAGGAGAAGTTGTGGACAATAAGAGTTGAAGGAATTATCTGGAAGGGGTAGAGGACAAGAGTCAAGTGGGATGACTTGATCTTTCCAACAGAACAAAAGTTTAGGATTTCATGATTTGAAGGCATTATTTTAGAGGTATATAGTTAAGGCTAATACACAACACAAGCAGAAAGCTATAATTTTAAGTGGAAAAGGATAATGAAACAGGAGAAATTTAAGAAATAAAGAGCAAGTGAGGTTTTGTATGTAGATCCTCAAGGATAACAACACCCATACAGAATACTACATTCATGAAGTAGCAGAAAGTATTCAAAGAGCTAAGCCAACACAGAAATGGTGAAAGGACATTTTGCAGATACGGATGACTGAAATTAGGGATATAGAGAATAGGCAAGAGGGGCTGACATTTATTGGAGAAAACTGGAAAATGAACCAAGGTACTGGAAGCAAATAATGAACAGATTGGGAAAAGGCCAAGAAAACATCTGGACTGCAGCCTTGAGACTGGCTTCCCTGTCTAAGACTGATAGAGTCCAAGCAAAGGGAAAGGGGAATCCTAAATAAAAGACCTGTTCTGGTAGAGTTTTGAATCCAGAACAGAAACTGCTGCTAAAAAGGGGATAATTAGCAAAACATATAAGATACTGCATAGTAACTATGCAAATCAGAGGTGGCTAGAAAAGACTGGGAAGAACAGACTGGATAAGCAATTCACAAGGAAACAACTAGAGGACATACGTACAGTTCCCAAGTACACAACAAAGTCTAGAGGATTTAGGAATTTTGCTTGGAAGTGTCTGCATTGTTTTTTACACCCCAAGCAGACTCCAAAGATTTTTTCCTCAGGTAGATTGCAAATGTTGGAGGTGTGACGGGGATGAAAGATGCAACTGAAAACAGAGGTTCCTTAGTTACAGCCATTTGCTCACCCAATATTACTCTGTCAGAAATATTGGGTGAGCAAACGGCTGTAACTAAGGAATTTTTTTTTTTTTTTTTTACCTGGGATACAAGATCTAAATTGCCTAAACACAGTACGGCCTTCCTATGTTTAATTCTATTGGCTGCCAAAAAAGCAATTACTATAAAACGGAAATCAAAGTCTACACCAACTGTATTTGAAGTACTGAATATGGTTAACAGAGGTAAAAGAACTGGAAGTGGGATCTTTAGAAAAGGGTAGGAGCAAATTACACAGAAAAATAAATTGTGGGAACAATTCATACAGAACTGTGTTTTGGAGAAAGAGTGAGATTTAAGGGAAGGCAGGAAATGAGCAATTTATGTGATACTGGATTGATGACAGTTATGCAAAAACTGTGTGATGCACAATGCTTAACTAGGAACATGTTAATACATTTATATAAAAGAAAAAGCGTATGTTTTCCTAAGTCTTGAGTATTAATTCGATAAAGGTGTTAAAAATATATATTTTAAAAATGGTGACACAAACAAGTCACATAGGACTTAAATACAAATTTGCCCGGGCAGTGGAAGTCCAAGGACCATAACTATGATCTTAAAAAACTAGGGAAATCTATACCAATTCCAAGTTTATAGAATCTCATAGTACTTCCACTATTTTTACGTATACTGAGCACCCACCACCAGGGAGGGCAGGAGAATGAACTCCACCACTCCCCGCATCTTGTCTAATAGCACTATCAAGTGATGCTTACTAATTAAACTTGGTTGCCTAAATCAAACTTGGGTCTTCACCCTTCTAAGCTGCTGAGTGGATAATTGATTTTAATGAACAAAAGAGTAACATAACAAAATTCCTTCTTCCCCCAAACTGGTAAAGGATTCCACTTTCTCAATGGGCAAATGCCAACACCAAAAACTACTTTACAATCCTTAGATGCTTTCCTTAGAAGCTTCCACAAACATGTGAAATCTGCCACAAGGTTTTGAAACAGATGTTGGAATCAATTACCTTGTAAAATCTATCTTACCTTTTTGGTGACAACGGCTGAGAGTCTGGCTCATGGGAGTCATTTCTCAAAGCTTCTATCCCAAGAGGTAAAGCAGATGTCTAGACGTCCATTTCCCAACAGCTCAGTGGATATCAGTTGACCCTGCTAAGACCAGCTTTGCAATTGCAGCTACCAGAAAAAAACAGCTCTGCAGACTTGCAAAACACCTGCCATTTGGGGAGCAACAGCATCTCTCACTTAAAATAAAATCAACTAAAAGTTTACTCCACCTCAGCAAAAAGGATTCAGTGAGTTTGCAGGACAGGAAGGGTGCACAATCATCTGCAATCAATTTGCAATCTTGCTAATGTTTTTCATGAAACTGCATGGTTTTCCAATTCAACATCATTTCTGAGTAATGGCTCTCTAATGCCTAATCCTCCAACTAAATGTTTCCACATGAGATTTATAGTTTTATCTGAAGAAATACCACCATGTGGAACCCAAGCAGCAGTTGTCCCACAACCTCCAACAAAGCCTAAGGCTAATTGGATCTGGTCTCAGTAAGTCAGATTTTCCACAACCCCATCCAATTTACAGGAGTTCATTGTAGAAGGAAGCCTTCTTTTTTGTGTTACTCAAATTCCTATATGGCTCACTGCAACAAATCAAAATGCTTTTCAGAGGTCATCCTACAAACAACAGAGGAAGGTTGAATGAATGGTGTCAGCAGTCATCCAAGGCACAGGCACCAGTGCAGCACAGGACGCATTTGTTTCCTAAACCAAAACTACAAAGTTGATCAGTAGTCAAACACTGATGTCCCACCAAGCCACAACTATTAAGTGGGAACACTGGTAACAGCCTGCTGTGTACACAGAAGGGGGGGGGGGGTGTCTCCCGAGAGGATCCTTATCTATGCCAATGCCCTGCCCTTTGCATATGCCTGTTAACCAGTAACCAACAAAAAAGTTGCACTTCTGCAGTTTTTTTAAATGGAAACCCAAATCCAAGGCATGTGAAGACCAAACTTTCTCTCTGGCATCCAAATCACTATCCATATTCTTTTGCACCAAATGGATCTAGGGCGGGAACTTTCTTCAGATTAACTGTGGCCTTTCTTGGTTTTGGAGTGGGGCAACAAACTATTGCCTCCACAATCAAATGCACTACAAGCTATATAAGAAATTCTGTCCACCTAACCAGGACCTCAGTCTTTCATCCCATTTGATCTCCACGAATACATTTTACAGGCTTACCCATAGATGTCCATTTTTTAGTGTTTCAATTTAAAAGTTACCAGACCTGATTAAACCCTTGTTATGGCTATTCACACTTTATGGTGCTAAGAAAGTCACTAGCAGAACTAATGAAAAAAAACTTCAAGAAGGATAAGCCAAGTGAAAACTGGTATTCCAAATGAAGAGAGTATAGTGACCACTAAAGCACAAACAAGCTAAGCATATAAACAGGAAGATATTCCTCTAAGTCTGCTCAAAAAGGTCAGCTGAACTTTGCCTTCTCTGATCAACTTTTATTTAGATTAGTGCTTTCATCATTACAAGAGCAGTGGTGATGTCCCACAAGCTAAGGTAACCAGCTTAACGAGTTCTGCAAAAGCCATCAGATTCATAACACTTCAAATGAGCATTTTCCTGTTAAAGGCCTTTGCAAGGTCTACAGTCCCCTTGCTATGACCCTCAATTGTGTGAAAAGCACACTAAATTGAAATCCTTGGGAGAAATGTGCCTACTACAGAATTACTAGTACTTTTTTCTTGATATATATATCCCATAAGAGGATAAAACTGTTGATAAAGGACAGCAACAAAAAGGCAAGTAGTCATAAGGGTATTAATAACAGTCTTCCATCTGCCTGGAAAGTGTCCAACACACACCAAGTGAAAAGTCATTCACTTCAGCATCCCAAAAAAAAAAAATGAAGACAGGACATTTATTTTGACAAACTTTTCACTGACAGTCACAGTGTCAGAGGTAACCTTGCACCCTTCCGGAGGATTTCTGCCTGCTTTCAAACTTTCGATTAAAGAATGCCATTTGCCTGTGCTCATCCCATTCAGGTTATGAATACACTACAGCAATAATCATTGTGAGGAAAATTTGCAAATCAGCAACCTACTATAACAAACTGTTTTTCCTCCTTGAACTTAAAAGTACTCTAAATGAAAAGCAAACTGTAAATGTATTTCAAACATATGTAAAATACATCTAGCCCAATAGACCCCCCCCCAGGTTTTAGTGAAGCATAATAATTCATTAGCTAAACTATTGCAATGTCTGTTAACACTACTTTTCCATTACTTGTTCATTTAACTTGCAGTCATCCTGTATGAACTTTCTACAAACTGTTCTTCACTCATTCCTAATTTTTCACATTTGGGCTTAAAAAGTGCAAGCATATATCAGTCAATTATCTCTGCTTTTAAATGAATGAATGAATGAATGAATTAATTAATAAATAGATAGATGAATGAATGCAAAAAAAAAAAAAAAAAAAACTAGAAGACTAAATAAAATATATGCAGGATGTAAAAGCTGCTATTTTTTCTGATATGTGTATTTTACTCCTTCAGATTTTCTAACACCAACATTTTAGAAACTGCTACTTGATGGTACAGCATTAAGACAAAAATGTGTAAGCATTCAGAAGAAAATTCAACCAGAATCAGTCTGATTTTCTACACCAGTGTTCCAAAACTGAAAAAAAATTAAAATGTAAAAAAATGTGTGCTCGAATCTGCTGTTTCAGGTTAGCAATCAAATACAGATGTTATGTAATATACATATCAAAAGTCTTACAAAACATTGACGGAATTCTAATGTTAAAATCAGAGAGTACATAAACATCTTAACAGCAATTAAAAAAAAAAACACTTTGGACAGTGTCTAATCCGTCTGATGATCAGTGAGCAACACCAACCAGTACTGACATTTATTACATTTCTAGTCTGCTGATTTTACTAAATCAGCACAATTATTCTACTTGGAAACCAAGAAAGTAAGTATTTCATTCCCAGTTTTTACCATATCTGACTATTTGAATAATTCTGTTCTCACAATGCAGATGTTAAAATACAAGTTTAAAGAAAAAGCTTAATAATCATGGTCCTTGTAACCATGACACCAAACAAAGGAAACAGCTGGAACAAAAAGGAAAAATAGTATCCGTATCAGCTGCATAAACTACAATGCAAAGCAAAATCAAGGACTTCCTGTCCAGCTGCCATGGTGATGTACACTGGTTAAAATGTAAGAGATAATGTCACAACACTATGAAGTACAAAACAAACACCTATGAACCTTAAATGTCTAAAACAGTATCAGGCAAATAAAAATAGAAACTAGAAACCCAGTTTTTAAATATTGTTATTTAAGGCAGCTTAAAATACTAGGCTGTAAAAAGAAAAACGAATGACATGAATTCAAAAGTGATCTATTTCCCACCAAATGTAAACTATTACTTTACTCTGGTTAATGAAAGTCTTGCCTCTTCCATAAAACAATGTTTCGTGTCGCCATTAGTGCAATCTGAATTCCACATTTGTACAGCAAGGACTGCTAACGCAATCAACACTCCTGCCTTGTTTTGGACTCTAGTGCACATGCACACACATACTCCCTTAGCATATACATATGAAAAGTTATTTACAGCAATCAATCAAGCACTGATGTGCTAGTCACACATGTAACATAACATGAACCAATCTACATTCTTCCTACAGTAAACCTGAGAATAACTCAAACTGGACTGTAAAAGAACTCCATGACAATTAACCAAAACTCTGAATTCCTCTGGTTTACACCCCTCACAACCAACCCAAAAGAAATTATAAACATGAACAAGTACCACTAGTTAAGCAGAGAATTAAAATAAAAAGCAATTAACTCTATAATGTAATGTCACAATTCCTCTGGCAACTTGACATAGGCTATACATGTTGGTCTACTACCAGTTTTTCTAACTGCAGAATTTTTACACTCTCGAGATAAAGCTCTTGCTACCCTCCAGAATTTCTACCATCCAAGATTTTAAAATGTGTACTACATTCAGTAATTACAACTAATATACAAATAAATAAAATAACAGTTTGTTAAATGGAGTACAGCACTGAAACAGCTAGACCACTTTTAGGCTCAGCCTGGGGCACAGCACAAGAAAGCGAGTCATATGGTAACTTCAAACACACAAGTACGTCATAGAACATGCCAACATATACTACAAAGTTTATGTTTACAGTTACATTTGTTTGGAACACTACTTCACATTATTCTACTTTACATTGCTAAATTTCATGACTCTACATTTTTACATATCTTTTATGATTACAATGCTGTAGGTGGATTGGACACTCTACAATGACCCTAGGTGTGAATGTGTGTGCCTTCTGTGGAAGGTTGGGTGCCGGGCTGGCAACTCGACACCGTAAAATTCCACTGCCAATCATGAGCGGACAGGGTGATCCGCTGTGGCGACCCCTAACCAGGAACAAGCCGAAAGAAGATGATTACGGGCTGAGCTGTGGCCAGATCACTTATCTGGCAGATAAGTTAAATAAACAAATAAATTAAACCCTCTCAACCACACCAACACTTTTTCAAACCTAAATTAGTTGATAAACCCATCTTGCTTAAACCACAGCACTGGAAACTACTCACTTTACCTAAAGTCCAAATTCCTAATTGTGACAAACTCCAGGTCTAGGAGACCCTGGAAAATAGCCCTAGCAAAGCCTGTTCTAGACCAGGAAAAGGAGTCTAGTATGTAGTACTTTGTGAAAGCATGCACAGAGGACCAAGTTGCTGCCTCTATAATACTTATAGAGCCCTCCCCTTTTCAAAAAGGCACTGAAAAAGCCAAGGTCCAAGTAGAATGTGCCTTAACCCTGCATGGAATCAACTTGCTATTGTGGGAATAAAAAAATACCATAGGGGCAACCCTTTTATTGTGGATTTTTGACCAGCAGAGATGACGTCGGGTGAAGTGCGACATCAGCCGAAGCCGGACCCAGACTTTGGAATCCGGCCGACCGAAGGGCTGCCTGACGACAGGACAACCCATTTGTTATGACTGCAGATGCATCCTTGAAGGACATCTAATTATAATTTCTTAATGCTTCAGTTCTGTCAAGACAGCATAAAAGTCATCTCTGGACACCCACAGTATGAAGAATTCTTTCTCCCTCATATTTAGGTTTTGGAAATGAGGCAGAAAAATGGATGGCTTAGCTCAAAGTAAACTTTGATACCACTTTGAGAACTAATTACTCATTTGCATCTAAAGAATTCTGTGAAAAGCAGCAGCTTGCAACCAGGCAACCTTCTTGCACAGCTTACAGTCTTCTGATGAACTGGTTCAAATGGAGCAGAATTTAATTGTTCCAAAACAAAATTACGATGTCAAGGAGACACCTGTTTTTTTTTTATTTAATTTTTAGCTGAACATGTATGCAGCTCTAGATCCGGTAGTAGGCAACCTAGGCAGTTGCTGCACATGGTTCAGTTAGCTTATCATGAGCATTGGTGGTTGGCATTGGCATGGCTTCTTCCACTCAAGTGTGTGGGGGCACATTTTTTCAAGCATTGTTCCCCCTCAGGCATCAGACTAAGCACCACTAAGCAGGTGCATTGCTCTGCCTTCCCCCAAGCTGACTGACTTAATAGTTAAGTCATCTCAGCAGCAGGTTGGAGGTACAGGTTTAACATCATTTGTTAAACCATGCTTTATTTTACTGCCATGAATCCTGAAGTGAGTCCTGCTCATGACATGTGGCGACTCCTCTCCTATAATGTAAAAAATGCCACTATGCCAGACATGTTGCTTGCAGCATGCATCAAGTTACTGAGTTTGTCCAAACAGAATGGATGTTACGGACCGGAAAAAGACTTAGTATCTTAATGGAAGTCACTCACAGTCATCCTCACTCTATATAGTGGAGAGTAGTGAACTCTGGGCTGGAAATTGGCTTGTGTGTGTGTGTGTGTGTGTGTGTGTGTGTGTGTGTGTGTGAAAGACAGAATGAATGGTCAATACAGAATGAGTAAATGGCTACCTGCAAGAGAGCACATGGAAACTGTCCTGGTTTTCAGGAGTCCTTTACTTTCTACATAGCAATATACGTTTAAGTTTCAGACTTCAGATCCTTCTGGGGAAAAAAGTGGTAACACTAATCCTGTTACTCTAGCAATTTTCTAACTTAAGAGCAATATTTAAAGTTGGCCTCTGTTTTTTGGCCTTTGTCCCAAGATTATTTTACACACTGTCAAGATTTCCTGCACTAAGAGGTTGAGATCTACAAGAGCACACCTGTCCTGATTTTGTCCCAAATCTGATCTCTGCCTTAATCCATCATAACCCAGATAGCTACTGGAGAAAAAATGGTTAATTACCCTTAATAAATAATGAAATAATTTGAGTTATAGGTTTCTTTTACTACAGAAAAGTGTACGTTAATTCACATTCTCTTATTCTGTCACTGGGTCAGCAACACTGATAACACTAATGTTTTACAGGAATGTCTAGTGTCAGCGATTGTCTGATTACTTCTGTATTTAAAATATTCCTTTCCCTCCTCATCAGACTAGTTTAATATTCATATGACTAACACTCATTCATGTGATATTTTAAATGATTTTTATTTTGATCTCGTCAGTGGTCTTACTATGAGAATTTCTTTGTTCTATGCAATGCTTTGAATTTTTATGCACTTAACTGGGATGGGAAGCATTCCTGCTCAACTGTGGTTTAGCATCGGGAGTTTCCATTTTTTTGTTTTCCAACTTGGCATCTCTAGGTTCCTTTAATTTATGATTGGTTATGTAGTAATTAACGGATTAATTTTTAGTATTGTGAGTGGATGATGCACCCACCTTGTAATGTATGTTTGGTACTAGATACTTCAGTTCTGATGAAGTCCCTTTTTTAGGGATAAAAGTGCTAAACTTTGTGCCATTTATTTTTTTGGTAATAAATTATTAGACACTGTTGGGTTATGTCTGGCCTTTTATCAAGTTTGATACTTAGTTTTTTTTTTTGGCTGATACGTTGGTGGTAATTTCTGCATCTGTCCCAGATTCTTTTGAGATTTGTCCCAGACTGATTGAGAGCTATGGTGTACAGCATATTTGTGTTGTAACATCTCATGTGATTACTTGTTTACCATTACCAGACATTTTTGTGAGTTGGAATAAAAGAAGACATTCTATTTTTTTTTTTTGTATTGTGCAGTTGTGCCAAGCATTGGAGAGGTATCATATACCTCTCTTAGCTGTCAGTTTGGACAGAATGGCCAGATTTTTGCCCCATATTTATGGTCTGTGTTCCTCATATCTGGCAAATCACTGCGGATATATTAATAAACAATAAGGCTGTACAGACTTTCTGTAACCTTCATAAAATGCATGCCAACACAAAACCTGTTACAAGAAAGCAAACTGTATTTGGGACTTTGTACCCCCCCCCATTATTTTAAATGTTGTCCAGACTTCTTGTACTAAGAGGTTGAGAGGTATGCAGCAGTCAATATTATATGACAATAATGTTTTATACTCTTCCAAATTCTGCCACATTATGCCAGTCAGGATAAATGCTATCCCTCTTAATCCATCCTAAAGTGGGCTTATCTTTTATTTTATTTATTTAATGTATAAATATACCGAAGCAGAAACACAGCCTGAATACAATAGCACTTAAAAAACCAAGGACTCTCATAAATGTCAGAAATTATTTAATATAAGCGCATTCGCAATAGAATTGCTTCATCAAATCACATTCACAAATAAAAAAGCAAATATCCTCTCACATTAACAACCAATAAGAATACATGCATTTCCAGTTTTTAAGCAACTAATGAGTTAACAATTAAACAGACCTAACCACTCAGCAAACACTTACTGATCATAATAAAAATCACAAATACTGCAGTACAAAAATAAAAAAAAAACATATGAAACAGCATATCAAATTATTCTAACACATACAAAGGCTCTTGCTACCCCCATAGTGCCTTTTTTAGGCAAGGCTCAAAAGACAAACCCACCTCCATAGGTATCACAAGGCATAAGAAACTAAGAGTAATGCTACTCAACTCCAGAAGTCTAAAACTCAAGATGCACGCACTCGAAACTCTCCTTAGCATGGAGAACATCGATATCTGTGCAGTAACAGAAACCTGGTTCAAGGCTCCAGAGAGCACCCCAGCACTACCAGGTTATACCTCATGCCATGCTTTTCGGCCCCAAAACTTGGACCGAACCAGAAAAGGAGGGGGAGTATTAATATTCGTCAAAGATACCCACACCTCCAGGTTGATGGCACAGCACGAAGCATCAGAGACTATCCATGTGCAACTAACAGTGGGTAAAACTGCCTTCCAGTTTATAGCCTGCTACAGACCACCCTCCCAAACCCAGGAACCCCACTCGGCCTTCCTGAGAACACTGGAAAATATGAAGGTCTCTCCAAACACCATTATATTGGGCAACTTCAACTACCCAAACAGACTGGGAGCATTACTCTATCTCCAACACCCTAGCCCAAAGGTTCCTAGAATTTATAAACTCAAATGCTATGGAACAACTTGTTACCACTCCCACAAGAGGGGAAAACATACTGGACCTGATCATCACCAACATGGGGACTCTGTGCTCCAGACCAGAAGTGTATCCCTCACTGGTAAGATCAGACCATAAACTAATCTCACTGGATATTCACATCCCGACCCCACCCCCTGCCCAGAAAACCACAGTGAAAAACTTCTCTAAAGCAAACTTCACACTCCTCAAAACCGAGGTGGAATCCTTCAAAGCCCCCGGGCCTGTGGAAAATATGGCCCAGACCGCAGAATCCTTTATAAACACATTCTATGAACACCTTCAGGAACGCATGGATCATGTAATCCCAAATAAAACCAAGACCCAATCCTCCAAAGGCAGACGTCCTGTCTGGTGGACCCCAGCCATAAACAAACTATACAATAGAAGGAGGAAGCTACTACATAAGAGCAAAATCCCAAAAAGGGAAGGCATCTCTGATCAGTATTAGCAAAAAACTACGGGCACTCATAAAATCGTCTAAGGCCAGCTTCGATAGAAAAATTGCACAGGACACTAAGGATAATCACAAGGCTTTCTTTAGTTATGTTAGGAACCTGGGTGGGAATTCCCAGATATGCTCAGAATTAGTCCAAAATGACAAAAAATACACCGAACCCACATACATTGCCAGCATCCTAGCGGACAGGTTCAGCGCAAACTCCCCTCCTCCCCAACAAAAGGGCAAATATCTATCCCAGCAGTGTGTTGCCCCCCTGAAATCTCAGGTGCTCAGGTAAGAGCCGCCCTCTCCAAAGCAAAAAACACAGCATCAATGGGACCAGACGGTGTCCCGGGCTGCGTCCTACATGAACTCCAAGAAGAGCTAAACCCAAACATAAAACTACTGTTCAATCTCAGCCTTACTACGGGATATGTACCCAAAGAGTGGCGTACAGCAACAGTGATCCCTCTCCACAAAGGTGGTGCCTCAACAGATCCTGGAAACTATCGCCCCATAAGCCTGACTAGCTTGGTCTGCAAAGCTATGGAAAGGATCATCATGGACCTCAAATATTGATATTGGGGACCTACAGACACTGGATCCTACCTAGTTCGGATTTGTTAAGGGAAGATCCTGCCTCTTAAACCTGGTCGATTTCTTTGAAACAGTCACCAAGACCACTGACGAGGGGAAGGTGGTCCACACAGCCTACCTGGACCTCCAAAAGCATTCGATAAAATACCCCACTCGGGCATTATAGATAAGCTCACCAGCTTAAATATAAGCCCCCTATGTCACTAGATGGGTTGCAAACTGGCTCAAGGACAGAACCCACATGGTTAGAATTGCTGGAGCCATGTCAGACTCCAAACCAGTTACAAGTGGTGTCCCACAAGGCTCAGGCCTAGGACCTCTCTTGTTCGGTATATATTTCTCGGATGTACAGGCCAACACGGAAGGACTGTGGCTGACCAAGTTTGCAGATGACTGCAAACTGGGCGCCATAATCGACTCTCCAGCAGACACAAGCATCCTCCAAAAGGGCCTCATAGAAACAGACAAAGTACAGTTTTGTACCCACCATAAATGTAGATGGAGTGCTAATACAGCTGCAGTCATAACAGATGGGTTCTCCTGCCGTCAGGCGGGTCCTCGGTCAGCCGAATTCCAACGTCTAGGTCCGGCATTGGTTGTCGTCGCTTCTTCCCTGACGTCAGTGCGACAGGGGTATAAAGGAACCAGCCGACGCCATTTTCTTCAGTTTTTCTTGCCCCAGATGTCAGGTGCCCCCAGAAGGAAGGCAATACATAAATTTGTGTAATAAAGCAGTGCAATATAATCAAAATACAGTAGTTGCAAGCAAATACACCATAAATGAATACCCCAATCAGGTTGTATGAGGATGTGTTGGCCTATAGGCCTGTCCCAAGAGGGGAAGGAGGGAGGGAAACCTGGACTGCAGCTGTATTAGCACTCTAACATCTACATTTATGGTAGGTACAAAACTGTACTATGTTCATCGTGCATACAGCTGCAGTCATAACAGATGGGTAGAATCCCAAAGCTAAGAAAGGGGTGGTAGGCACTAGGTGGAACTAGGAGGAGCCAGGATGCCCTGCAAGACTGCAGTGGCAAAGCCTGCTCTAGTTATGGAGTATAAAGGTAGGTGGCAGTGCTTGGAGAAGGTATGCACAGAACTCCAAGTGGCTGCTTCCAAAATATCTTTGGTAGGAACTCCTCTGAGGAAAGCTGCAGAGGTAGCTGTGGCCCTTGTGGAGTGAGATCTGATGCCTGTAGGTACAGTTTTGCCATGAAAGGTAGCAAAAGCGTATGCAGTGGGCTATCCATTTTGAGATTGTCCGTTTCGAAATTGGCTTTCCTTGAGCTCCTACAGCATAGGACACAAAGAGCTGTTCTGATTTTCTGAAAGGCTTTGTTCTGTCCAGATAATAACGTAGTTGTCTGTGGATGTCCAAGGAGTGTAGTAATCTCTCCCCTTTGTTTTGAGGATTAGGATAAAAGGTAGGTAAGTGTATGGCCTGATTCAAAGCTACCCTGGATACTACTTTAGGCATAAAGGACGGGTTGGTTCGTAAGGAAACTCTGGCCTGATGGAAGATGATAAAAGGCTACACAGCCATGACAGCTTGTAGTTCCGATACCCTACGAGCTGAGGTAATAGCCAGAAGGAAAGCGGTTTTCCAGGACAAATATTGCAAATCTGATGAGGCAGCTGGCTCAAAGGGAGGCAAGGTCAGTTTTTCCAGAATGAAATTGAGATCCCAAGCAGGTATCGGTTGTTTTCTTGGGGGTCTTAGATTCTTAGCCCCTCTGAGGGACTGTCTTAGGAGAGGGTGAGAGAATACGGGTGGATCAGTGTTGTATTCTGCAGAAATGGCTGAGGCATGGATTTTGATGGAGGAGAATGAAAGTCCACTGCTTAGCAGCTCAGCTAAATACTGTAGTATCTGAGGTAAATTCAGTTTTCCAGGATCCTGGCCCTTTTTCTCATTCCAGACACAAAACCGTTTCCATTTTGCGGAGTAAGCTTTTCTAGTTGACAGCCTTCTGGCCTCCAAAATGACATCCTGCACCTCCTTGGAGAGTAGGGTCTGTTGTGATGCTAAGGAATCTTCCATGCGGCTAGATTGAGTGTTTTTAGCTGGCTGTGAAGAGTTTTGAAGCTGTGCTGAGTCAGAAGAAGAGGCATGAGAGGCAGGGTCCATGGTGGGGAATGCGTCAGGTTCCTCAGGAGTGGGTACCAGTGTTGTCTTGGCCAGTCCGGAGCAATGAGAATCATCTTTGGTCTGTCTGCTCTGGTTTTCAATAGAACTTTGGGCAGCAGAGGAAGAGGTGGGAAGGCATAAACTGTCATTGATGTCCAACTGAAAGAGAGAGCGTCCACTCTCCAGGCCTTTGGATGGAAAATCCTTAAGCAGAATGTTGTCAATTGGTGATTTTTGTGGGAGGCAAAGAGATCTATGTCTGGCCTTCCCCATGCTTGGATTATTTCTGTAAAAACGTTTGGATGCAACTTCCATTCGTGTGGATCTGTCATATTTCTGCTTAGGTTGTCTGCCAGCATGTTTTCCTTGCCTGGCAAGTACTGTGCTTGTAGCTCAATTTGTAAGTCCATGGCCATGTTCCAAAGTGACATGGCCAGTCTGCATAGGGGGTATGAATGTGTTACTCCCTGTTTATGTACCACATAACTGTGGTGTTGTCCGTTCTTATCAATAGTTGACCTGGTTGTAGAAGGTCCTTGAAAGCTATAATAGCATTTATTACTGCTAGCATTTCCTTTTGATTGATGTGAAGGTGCTTTTCTTTTTGGGACCATTTGCCCTGAATGCACTGATCTGTCATGTGCGCCCCCCAGGCGTAGTCCGAGGCGTCTGTTGTGATGACTTGATTTGCTTGAGGCTTGCTGAATGGAAGACCTGTGTTTGTTTGGCATGCTTGAGCCCACCACAGAAATTCCTTTTGCAGACATGGAATTAGTGGTATTATTGTTTCCAAACTGTGGTTGTGTCAAAATAATGCTGGGCAAACTCCGCCCGATGCTTAATGGTGTGTTTGTTGAATGTAGCACAAAAACGACAGACCGAGACGTCGTGGTCTGGGCCTAAACAAGGTATACAGAGGGAATGGAAATCCTTATGCGGTATTTGCTTCCCACATGAAATACAATTATTAACTTTGTCTGACATCGGTCTGAGGCAAGAAAAGTTTCAACGGGTACTTAGCTTTCAAGAAGACTTCGGTTTCAAAATTTTCGTAATTTCAGGAGCTGGCCGACCGGCACTTGCAAACTGCTTCTGCTTCGGGCACCGCACGGCAAGAAAGACTGAAGAAAATGGCGTCGGCTGGTTCCTTTATACCCCTGTCACACTGACGTCAGGGAAGAAGCGACGACAACCGACGCCGGACCTAAACTTTGGAATTCGGCCGACCAAGGACCCGCCTGACGGCAGGAGAACCCATCTGTTATGACTGCGGCTGTATGCACGATGAACATCTGGTGCCAGAGCCATGGCCTCAAGATAAATGCCAAAAAGTGTACAGTCATCTCCTTTGGCAAAAAGAAAGTGCCCACAAATTACCACATAGGTGGTAATCCATTAAGTACAGAAGTAGTAATTAGGGACCTGGGGACCCAAGTTAATAGCATTCTCTAATTTGACAACCATGTGGCCAAAGTGGTTAGAATTACATTTTATATAGCCCACCTAATCATGAAGGAATTCACATCTAGATCAGGGGAGGTCATCGTGCCTCTTTACTCATCCCTCATCAGGCCCATAATGGAGTACAATGCCCCTTTTGGGATGTACCTTACCAGACACCTGCAGCAACTGGAAAGACCCCAAAAGTACTTCACCAAGAGGATCAAAGGGCTCAAACAGATGCCATATGCTGCCTGGTTAAAGAAACTCCAGCTCTACTCAGTGGCATACCGCCTGCTCAGAGGCGATCTGTGCCTGACGTATAAAGCCATGTCCAACCCGGAATTAATGGACATGCTGCACCTCAGAAAATCCAAATCCCATCGAGCTACGTGCTCGAGAGACTTGAATCTCAGCACTGAAATAAATAGGACATGCTGGAGGGACAGATTCATAACCCAGAGGGGCTCCCTTCACTCTGGAATAAAATCCCAGTCCAGGTTAGGCAGAGTCCCTCATTGACTCTCTTCAAGAGGAATCTTGATGAGTGGATAGGAGATCGTAGGTTTACCCCGGGTATCACTTCTGTGTCACTGTTAGACAGAGGCACAGTATACTAACCTCGAAAAAGGGCATAGCAAAATTAATTTAAAATGGGTGGCGAAAGCCAAACACATTCTGGCTAGGCTTATAAATGCCCTAGGGCAGATAGCCTAGTATGAACCTATGAACCTATACATTAGTAGAACTGCACTGGAATTTGAAATTAAGAGCACATCAGGGTCTGGGTCTCAATGACTATTTCCATTAAACCACATAGGTTAAGGAAGTGATTTTTTTTTTTTCAATAAGTCTTTATTCTTTTCCAAATGTGAAAACAATACCACAACATATTTACAATATATACATGAATGCTTCCAACAGTTACATAAAGTCATTATACAAAACTTCTAAATGGGTATTAAATGAAGAGCAAATAAGAATCTAGTATCAATGTAAAGCTTATCTATACTAAGCTCCATATTTAGTATGTACTTCCCGGAGAAAAGTGGATTGGAACCTTAAGCTAACACAATATTAAAGATTTGCTCCCATATTTTTGTGTTATTAATATTTTTCTTATGATCTTTAATTAGTAATTTATGGGCTAAGATATGTTTTATCGCTACACTCAAAGTTTTCCCATGAAGTCTGGGATGGATTCAACCAATTTGTAGCTATATACAGCTTCATTAACAGGAAAATATTTATGAGTATGATCCTTTGGGATCTATCCAAATGTCGGAGGAATATGAAGAATCATAAACTCCCAAGAAAGTGTAGACTGTTGATATCCCATTTTTTGTAATTGACTTTTTAAAGAATTCCAAAGTTTAAAAATACATTTACAACTCCAGAACATGTGCAAAAGGTCAGCCGTTTGATCTATACAATATGGGCATTTAGGTGAGTTTTTAGAGTTGAATTTATATAGAGTAAGATGAGTGTAATACGCGTTATTAAATATCATCAAATGAGTAAATAATAACTTTTGAAGAGATACTGATTTTAAGGTTAAATTAATTGCTTTCACTATTTTATTATCTTCAATCGTTCACAATTTCTCCTTCCAGTATTTGGATAAAAGTATTTGGTTATTATATTTCACATATTTTATCAAATTATATGAAGCCGTTATATGTTTACAGTCATTGGTAAGAGTTTGCCATAAGTTTAGGCAAATGTTTAAATATTCTTCTTTAATTTCAAAATTACTATTACTAAAAAAACTTATTGCTAGATCCTTTAACTGTCTCATTATAATTAAATACGTGTTAGGGAGATTCATCTCTCTTAACATGTCATGTATTGAGATACCAAGGAAGGGATATAAATCAAGTATGGTTAAATCAGTTATAAGTGGGAATTTTTTAAGATCTATCAGCGGATTACCAATTTTCAAATTCGGGTTCTTATGAAATGGTTGAAAAGTCATCATATGTTGTAAAAGATTTAATGAGTTAAATAGACTTTGTATTGATATTATATATACTTTGATATGTTCCATCGGAGCGTACATTTTAAGGGTATCTTTGTTTAAAAAAGGTAATGCTTTACAATTAATCCCCAGTCTAGCAACATGTTTATAATTCAGAATCAACCACTTGGGTGACCATTTAGAACTAGACCTATCAAAGTTAACCACTCTTAGGATTCTATTAGCATTTATTATTAAATAATGTTTCAAAATTCGGTAACTCTAAACCACCCCTGTTTTTCGGAGTCATCAGTTTATCATAGGATATCCTAGTTTTTCTAGGTTCCCATACAAATCTACCTAATTCCGTATGAAGTTGTTTGAAGAATTTCCTAGAAATTTGGACTTGAGTAGCTCTAAAGATATATAATATTCTGGGAAGTATGTTCATTTTAATAATTGAGGTCTTAGCCATTATTGGTAATTTCAAATTATTCCATCTTTTTAAGTCCGACACTATATGCTCCCAAAGTAACTTAACATTATTCACATAGAAGTCTCTGTTGACAGTTGAAAAAACAATACCCAAATATATTTTATTTTTTCTTCGGATTTTACCTGACCTACCAATGGTAAAAGCGAAAAGGGTGTAGGCGTCTTTAAAGGAAATAACTTAGTTTTTCTAAAATTTATTTTGTAATTAAATATTTTTGCAAAGTCATCCACTGCTTTTAATATTTTCTTGATATCTGAAACAGGTGTCGTACAGTAAATATTTAGATCATCCGCAAAAGCAGCCATGGAAATTTTCATACCATATATTATTGGGGCATTGTGATAGATATTTTGTTTGATATGTAGAAATAATGGTTCTAAATATAGATTGAATAATATAGGAGATAACGGACATCCTTGACGGGTACCATTCTTAATTTGTATTCTTTTTGAGATTTTTTTATTAATAACT
Organism: Protopterus annectens; assembly: GCF_019279795.1. NCBI lineage: Eukaryota > Metazoa > Chordata > Ceratodontiformes > Protopteridae > Protopterus > Protopterus annectens. The sequence goes on along the minus strand of NC_056731.1, from coordinate 910,603,445 downwards.
AGATTTGTATAAGGATTATTAAATAGTTTTTTTTAATGTTAAAATAAAGTCTTGAGGTATATTAAAATATGATAAAATTTCAAACAAAAATTCTAAATTAACTCTATCAAAAGCTTTTTGCACGTCAATTATGAGTGCATAAGCATTAAAACTTCTGTGAGTGGCATAAGAAATCAGTGTGTGAAGTGATAGTGTATTATCTGCAGTTTGTCTGCCAGTTAGAAAACCAGCTTGTTCCTCTGATATTATCAGGTTAATTACCTTCTTCAATCTATTAGCCAAAATCGGTCTATAGTTATCCGGATTTTGCAAATCAGCATTCTCTTTCGGTATAAGAATAGTTTTCGAAGCATTAAAGTGCGGGTCATTAATTTTATTATTAATTATATAGTTAAATACTTGTGGAAGTATTTTCCCCATTGTATCACTAAAAGTTTTGTAAAATTCCGTAGTCAAACCATCCAGTCCTGGAGCTTTATGTGGCTTCAGATTCTTTATCTGTTATTTCCTCTGAGGAAATTGGTTTGACTAAGTTCATATGAAACTCATCACCCATTTTCGGAAATGTAATCTTCTGCAAAAAGTCATTATTACTCTTATTTATAATTAATTCCTGATGTTCCCCATAAACTTGAGAAAATATTAATTCAAAAGCATTCATAATGTCTTCAGTATTAGTGTATGTTTCCTTATTAAAATGTAATTCAGAAATTTGAGAAGGTATTTTCGATTGATTAATGAAGCGCTAGTGCTTTTGAAGGGGTTTGTATATGATAGCGTATTTTACCAGCATTTTCTGTTCATAAAATGATAATTTACTATTTTGTAGTAAAAAAAAGGTCCTTCTGACATTTAAATAACTCCGTTTCAGTTTTACTATAATTTCCAATTAACTCCTGATCCAGTAATTTAATTTTAGTTTCCAATTCTTGTATGTCTCTCAAATGTATTTTCTTATAATAAGAAGCCTTTTGAAGAAAAATTCCTCTTATTTGTGCTTTGGTCGTTGCCCATTCTATGTCAGACGGATGTCGGTGTCTAGAAAGATTATCTAATAGCTGATTCAAGGTCTCTTGAACTTCTTTTATTATATCTTCTTTATCTAATAAATATGGATTTAAGGACCAGTTATACCCTCTAAGACGTATATTATGACTAGTGTCCTTATTGAAAGTTAATGTAATCCTAGAATGATCCGACAAATGTCTAGCTTGTATGGATACAAAGGGAACAAAAGACATTAGTACGTCTGAAATTAGAAAAAAATCGATCCTGGACCACATTTTATGACAACTTGAATAAAATGTGAAGTTATTTGCATTCATTTGGTTATTTGTGTATTTAAATGGATCATAAAGGAAGTGATTTTTAATATGCACACATATACATATGTGTGTGTCTGTATTTTGAATTACAAGTTCTTCCATTTGCTAATATAGGTTTTCCTAAAAGCAAGTTTGTCTCCTTTAATACTGACTGCGCATTCTCAGAAAACTGCTTCCTAAAAGGTTTTAAAACTGTATCATTCAGGCAGTTAGTTGAAGTTATTTCAAGTTGGGGTGTATCAAACCCTGTCTTGTGTGAGCAGGTCCAGTCTGTGAGGAAAGTTGCGGTAATTGCCCTTTGCTATTTTCAAAAGGGAAAACCACTACTGCTTGAGACAGAAGGGAGACACCATAATGACCTTTAGGGAGTCCTTCTGAATCTTCAAAATGACCCTGGCTATAAGTGGAGAGACTTACAGGAATATTCTTGCCCAAGGTTATAAGGGTGCATCTGTTTTCCAGACCCACCGGCAAGGAATGCTGAAGCAAAATTCTATCAGTCTGTTGTGAATGGAAGCAAAGATCTATTGGAGGTGTTCCCCACAGCTGAATCGAATCCTGGGAGACCCCAGATTCATTTTTCATTGAGGGTCTGTCCTAGTCATGCTCAGCTTATCTGCCACAATATTTTCCTCTAACAATTTAAGTGGGAGACAGTTCTGAATTGCTAGCTATATTCCTAACTACCATAGCTAATCTGTACACGCGGGTTTGTTTGTTTTAATTTTGCAATCAAACAGCAAAAGCACTGCTTAGTGAGTGTAACATAATGGCTCATTTTATCTCACTTATGCATGCATAATTGCAAACATTATACATCATTTATAATCTATCCAGTCACAGTCAATCAAATATTACATAGCTCATTCACATCCAGCTTTCTTATAAACCTCATTCCTACTCTGCATGTATTGTTGCCACAATTTCCATTTATTCCTATGCCATTTGCTCCTACCCTTTTCTTAAGATCCCAGTACCAGTTGTTTTATCTCTGTTACTATATTCACTACTTCTAAAGTTGATTTAGACTTCAATTTCCATTTTCTGCTTTTTCTGGCTGCCACCACAATAAACTCAAGGCCTTTCCACACAAAGGCAATTTTGATTCTGCATCACAGCTCAAAATAATAACTTCCTTAGCTACACCAATTGCTCACAAAGTATCTCTGACAGAGCAGTCTGCAAGGAATCTTAAGTCTGCCAACCCATTACACTCCCAGAAAATATTTTCCCAGTTATCTCTTTCTTCCCCATCACACATCCAATATTAGTTGTCTACCTGAGGAAAATTATTTGGAGTCTACTTGAGGTATAAAAATACCTATGCGAGCACTTGTAAGCGAAGACCCCAAATCTTTTAGACTTTCTTGCATATTTGGGAGGCATATCTATATCCCCCATTGTTTCTTTGTGAATTGTTTATCCAATCTCTTTTGCCATTCCTTTCTAACCTCCTTCGATTGATTTTTTTAGTGATCATGCAATATTTTGTATGCTGTACTAATTTTTTCCCTTTTTAACAGCAGCTTCTGCTCTAGATTCAACTAAAAACTCTACCAGTGCTGGTCTTTCGCTTAGGATCCCCCCCGTTTATTTCTCTTTGCCTATACTCCGATATCCATCCTTGATAGGGTAAGTAATCTCTATCCTGCAGTCCAAATAAATTATTGGCCTCTTACAATTCTACTACATTTCCCTTTCTAATTACTTGCTTCCAATACCTTGGCTCTTTTACCAGTTTTCTCCAATTCCAGCCCCCATCTTGCCTACTTGTCCAAACCTCTCAACTGTCCAGATTTTTGCCTCATTTTTGGTCGGTTCCTCATAACATTCGTCATTTTCTGGATTTTTATGGCAAATCAGTGAGGAATGAATTCACTAAATAATGATAGGCATTTGAGTTTCAGAGTTCATATCCTTCAGAAAAATGAGAGTTAATACAAAACCTTTTATTCTAGCAACTTTCCAAGTCTTTGAGTGAAGTATTTAAAATTTGTCCCTACTTTGGGGCTTAGTCCCCCCATTTTGGTTGGCTTTGTCCAGATTATTTTTGTGCCAAGAGGTTGAGAGGTATGCTACTGTCTGCCTCCCTAATTGTAGTCATCCCTATCGGCAGAATCTCCTTTCTCCAGTCCTGCGTTTGCTTAGTTCTTACAAGACTTTCTGCTACTTCATTACTGTTTTTCTCCTTGAAGGTCTGCACAAAAATCTCATTCTCTCCTTGTTTCTTCACCTTCTCCCCTGTTGCATCATCCCTTTCCACTTTGAATTATAATCTTCTGTTGGTGTTATGTATAGGAGTCTTAACTGTGTAGTTCTGAAATACCCATTTAAATTGGGTAATCCCAAATTGCGTTGTTCAAATGGAAGAATCAGTTTATCCCATTCGACTCTGGTCATCTTCCCCTCATAAAATCCTTCACCTCTATTAATTGCAATCCACAATTTCTCTTCCGATTGATTAAAATATGCCTGACCCGTGTATAAAACTGAAGGGACTTAACATTTTAACTGCCTGTATCTTGACATACATATCCATATAATAGACTTTCCAATCTCTCAGTTTTTGTAATATCTTTTGTTTACTTACTTCCCACAAATCCTTACCTGCCACACTACAATCCTTTTTAATCCATACTCCTAAGTAATTCATTTTATCATGTCCCCATATATCTAGTTTCCTTTACTGAGTGTCAGCCCTGGTCCTGCTGAGCTTGCTTGTCAACAATTTTACTCTGACAGAACATAGGACGCCTATAGAAGGAGACGGTGCTGTGAAGCTATATACCAAGCTAACAAGGCTAGTTTGCAAAGGTGGGATGACCTGCTGCCCCACTACTTATTGATGTACCACATGCCAGTGGTATTATCTGTAACCATTTGAAGATGTCCTGGAGTTCAAAGATGGCTCAGAGTCAAGTGTCTTGACCAAGGCAATCCTCTCCTTGATATGCAAGTCTTTGCACCTCTGCACTTTTACCCCTCCTGCAAATTCTCACCAAAGTCTGAAGCATCTGTGGTGACTTCACTGCTTTGGAGCGGGGGTGGGACCTGGATACAAGGATATCCATTATATTCACCAAAAGATTTCTCTGACAAACCCGAGCAATGGATTTTGTAAAGAAAGGGATTTCAGATACCACTGTATTTTTCTCATGTAGAGTCTTGCCAGGGGTATGAGAATCACAGATACCTTGAGACCCAAAATCCAGAGTACTCCCTTGCAGTGGCCAATGTCTGAGTGGAACAAAACTTAAAAATAGATCTAGATAAATATCAGTTTCTTTTCTGCGAACTAAATCTCTTTGAATTGAGGTGTCCAGATGACATCCCAGGAACACAATCCTATGTGAAGGAGTCAAGAAAGCCTTGAATGGTCTCTTGGAATCCCAGCTTTTATAAGACATCTCTCACCCAAGAGAGATTCTTGACACTTAAAAAGCATGTCCTCTAAATAACAGTGTTGACACCCTGTAGCCTGCAATGAGCTAGAACTGGAGCTTTGTGAACACTACTGGTGCACTGGATAGTCCAAAGGGTAACACAACGAACGGATAAGGGTGTGTGCGTCTGGGTCACATTAGGAAATGTCTGAAGTCTCTATGAATAGGGATGTTCAGATAAGCATCTTTTAAGTCCACTGTTTCCAGGAAACGGAGATGAAAAAGAGGTACCAGGTTGTGATGTGACCATTTGGACACTATTACAAACAGGTTTAGGTAAGTAAGACAGAACTGGTCTCCAAGAATTTCTTTCTTTCTTCAACACTAGGAACATACTTCAGTTAAAAAACCTTCCCCACAAGGGAAAGAACTGGTTTTATCACTCCTTGGGACAACATGTGATGAAGAACCAGTGGAAACAAGACAGTCTGATCTGGGGGATGAGGAATGTCTACCTGGAAAATAGGAATTTCCTCCCACTGCCAGCTGTAACTTTGAAGAATGGTTTTCAGAACCCATTTGTCTGAAACTATCTGTTGCCAAAAAAAAATGAGATTTAGATTTTCTGGAAGAGGAAAAGGGGTTCACAAATTCATTTGAACAGTCATTCTAACGTGTTGGACTGTCCTTGGTTTTTGGAGATTGAAAACTTTTTAGAACCCCTTTGCCATTTCTTCTTAAACATCCATTTACCTGTATGTTGTTGAGACTGTTTATTGTTTTTTTTTTTTTTTTTGCCAAAACTAGATTAGGCAAAAGAAAATCCCCTTAAAATGAGAGCTGAAAAATCTTAGATTCCCTGGATCAGCTTGCCCTTTTCACACTTCACCTCTGCAGTAGAAGGGACAAGCACTAATTCTCTATCAAAGGAAGAATTTAAAATATCATTTTATCATCTATGAGGTTCTGAGAATGCAGCCATGTAAACCTTTTCTGATTCCTTGGGAAGATGAGCCACAATTGCCAGTAAATACTACCAGTCCACAAATGCTACTTTTTGACAGTGAAAAGCACTTTAAAGCACTATGCCAGGCCCCCACCTCACAAAAAAAAACATAAAATAAACAATTTCTCCACAGAAAAAAATGTGTTCAGTTACTTTACATCACTTTGAAATTGACACAAAATAACAGCTCCATTTAAAAGTACATTACAGTCTTGAGACAACAGGTTAAAATACAACACACTCGCTTTAAAGTAATTTTCCTGAAAGCACACACACACACACACACACACACACACACACACACACACACACACACACACACACACACACACACACAAAGTGAACTGCCAGCAAAGGAAAGAATAAGCCAACAGTTGATCATTTAAGAGTACTTCTCGGTGGCAGTAAAGCTCTGGAAGACTTCACATCTAAACTGGTCTTTGAGTCAGCACAGCTTGAGATGCAGGACAGTTGGTGTGTGGAAGGTGTGCCCTGAAGCTTCAGAAGCTGGCTGTTAGGTTGTTATATACTTGGCAGGATAAAAACCATACAGCTGAGGCTGCTGAAACAGTGATCAATACGATGAACATATACATTTTGCCATATGCTTTGTATTCTGAGATAATAGGACAGCAAAATACATTTTAAAATGACCACAAAGAAAAGTATTTGCCATTGTACTGTTAAATATATGAAAACAAAAAGATACGATACAGTTAACAAGCAACGCTATAGTCATACCTGACAAAGGGTGCAAAAAACATTCAGTTTACACTTCCTGTCGTGTATGGTACTATAGTCTGCAAAAGCAGTACAAACAGGAATCTTGTTTGGTACACTGTCTTATGGAAAAGTAACACAACACCATTTTGTGATAAAAAGCAATTTTTGAGACCCGATGAAGATATAAAACAGTATGCAGAGGTTGTATTTGAGATGCTGCTCTAACAGCTGTTCTGCAGTAGTCATTTCTAATGTTTGCACACTACGCAGTAAAAATAGAAATGATGTGTGCAATACACATTAATGTACACAGAGGATGGAAAGTACTCTTTAGGTACAGATGCAACATTTTGATTTGAACTTTTTGGTGAGGGGAAGCAAGCAATGGCATTTACAATTACTCCTGAGAACAACAATATTTAGCATTCCTGTACTGAATGAAAAGGGGACTGCAGAGTGCTAGTAAAAAACAATGTCAAACCTGGTTTCAAATTTGTTTTGAAAGACACAACCCCCTAATTAAGGAAGCACTATATTAACTGCAGTGGAGTTAAACTGCCATTATTCAAATTCAAGATGCAGTTGATCACTTAACTTTGCCCCTAAAAGCATAATTTAACTATTCTAAGACTGAACATCCAAATTCTTCATCCCAAAAACATAACTAAGAAACCCAAACCTCTTCAAAGTCACAACCCTTTATTCACAGGGACCTCCAAAAGATCTAGTACAAAGCATCTAAATGTACCAGCCTGACGCACTGGATTACATTTTTATTGTTTCTGTAAGGGGGAGGGGGCTTAACTTGTTAGGTGCTAGGAATGCTGTGCATGTCCAGAACAGACCTGATGTTAAAAAGAAGTTATGTACTTACCATAACGTCCCATGCGAGTTGTTTATCTCTCCTTTATTCTTACACATGGGTTCGGAGCCGAACCATTGGCTCCGAGTCAGCCGCTTTACTAGCTAAAGATCTCAGAGTAGCTCAAGGTCAGGCCCCTATCCCATGACCCTCTCTGTCCTACTTCAGATCTAGTTTGCTGAACTCAGCATGAACAGGTATAACTCACTAAATACTCCAGCCGGAGTAAGAAGTCCCAGAACAAGACTACCAGACCCCAAGTCTACTTGCTCTTAGAGACCCTGGAGGGGGAAGGTGGGTGGGAATGTAAGAAAAAAGGAGAGAACAACAACTCACATGGAATGTTATGGTAAGTATATAACTTCTTTATGTGAAGTTGTTCAATCTCGCCGTTTATTCTTACAAATGGCCCAAGCATCCTAATCCTGTGTGGCTCAAGGGAGTATATTCCTGAGGGTTGTGGAACCAAAGGAAGCCCTGCCCACTTTGTAATGAGTGATAAAGGTAGGAGGCTTAGACCAAGTGGCAGCTGCACAGTGTCCAAAGGTAAACGAGCCATATAAGCCGAAGTGGAGATGGCTCTAATCGAATGGGCCTTCACACCATACTGTAATGTTTGGTTCACTGAAGAGAAGACAAATTTAATGCAGTCAGTTAACCATTTGGAAAGGGTAACTTTAGAAACTGGTAATCCTTTCTTAACGTCAGCATGAGATACCAAGAGTTGGTCAGATCTTCTAAATTCCTTTGTCCTATCCAAATAGAATCTCAATTCTTTGTGGACATCAAGTTTATGCAACATGTATTCCAACTGATAAGAATGATTACTGAAAAAGGTTGGAAGTTCAATAGTTTAGTTCAGATTGGTCTCAGAACACACCTTTGGCAGGAATGATGGATTAGTCCTCAGTGATACCCTGTCTGGATGGAACACCAAATATGGGGGTTTGATAGTAACGGCATGAAGCTCAGATACCCTGCGTGCTGAAGTAACTGCCACCAGGAAAATAGTCTTCCAAGAAAGAAACTTCAACTGACAAGATGATGCGGGCTCAAAGGGGGGGAAGAATAACACGCGACAGCACAAAATTTAGATTCCAGGGAGTACAGGGTTGTCTAACAGGTGGCCTAAGATGAAAGGTGCCCTTAAAGAAGGTCCTACATAATCTGTGAGAAATTAAATTAGAACCTTCAGCTCAGAGGTGAAAATTCAAGATCGCAGCCAATTGAACTCTAATAGTCGCAGATGAAGCACCTTCATGAAAAAGCTTAGATAGAAATTCCAGGATACTAGTAATTGGGGCAACATAAGGATCAATGTTATTCTGAGAGGCCCAAAACGCAAATTTCTTCCATTTACTAGCATACAACTTTCTGGTGGAAGCCTTGTGCAAAGATACAAGAATGTGCTATACCTCCAAATAAAATCGTGTGACCTAGCTAGGTAGGTTATTGGAGCAGCTAAGCTGTCAGTCTGAGGGAAAGAAGGGAAGGATGGAGGGCCCCTGACGAATGTGTCAGTAGGTCTGGAACTGGGTCCAGAATCCAAGATTCCTCCAGCTGAGAGAGTCAGAGGAAGGGGAACCAAATCGGATGAGCAAAAAGGGGATATTAAGATTACAGTCCTTCCCAGGGTTTTGGCTTTCTACAAGAATTTCGGAATCAGGGGTATAGGTGGAAAGGCATACAGGAGTCCCGGAGGCCAATCGTGTATGAGCGAGTCCCTTGAGCAGTCCCCTGGTGGGGGATTCAGGGCAAAGTAGCTTCTGCATTTGGCATTCATAGGGGATGCAAACAGGTCGCAGCAAGGCTGGCCTCATCTGTGGAAAATCTTCTCTGCAACTTCGTTTTTGAGAGACCACTTGTGCGGTAGCAGAATGGCTCTGCTCAGTTTGTCTGTTATCACGTTCGATTTCCCCAGGATATGCATTGCTATAAGAAAGCGCCCGATGGACACAGCCCACTGCCAAATTCTCAAAGCCTCTCAACACAGGGGGTAAGACTTGGTTCCCCCTTGCTTGTTGATGTACCAGACCACTGACATATCTGTCTGTATCTTAACTGTCCCTAGAGGCAGAGAGTCGTGGAAGTGCTATAACGCCAAAAGCACCGCTCTGAGCTCCAGAACACTGATGTGCAACTGTGACTCTGTCTCAGATCAGGTGCCTTGGGCTGTTCTTGCCTGAACCCCCCCCCCCCATAAGAGAAGCATCCGTGTTCACCGTGGCTGACTGCGGTGGAAGAACAAATGGTTGACCCACTGTAACTTGTTGGATGGTCAACTACCAGTGAAGATCCTTCTTGCAAGAGTCCGTAATCATGATTAAGAAGGACATGGGAAGTTGTTGGCAAGACCACTGGGTGAATAGTAACCATTGAAGAATCCTCATGTGCATACGTCCCAGAGGAATGTACAGTTGTGTACACATACCATAAATGTAGCTGTTAGAGTGTATTCACTGTTGCAGTCATCACATTAGGGTTATCTGCTTGCAGTAGCCCTCAGTTGACCTGATTATCAAAGTCTTGGGTCCTGCGTCGGTTGCTGTCTCATCTTCCGACGTCAGGTAGTGAGGGGTATAAAGCATGCAGCCGACGCCATTACATCAGTTTTTCTTGCTCCAGATGTCAGGTGGCCCCCTTAATGGGAAGCAATTAAAAATAAATATACAAGGTTATACCTCCAACAAAAAAAGCAAATACACCAAAAAGCTTTTAAGTATAGTAGAGGAGAATAGAGGTATAGCCAAAAGAAGTCAGGGGGCTGGAGGAAGGGTAACCAGGACTGCAACAGTGAATACACTCCATCTACATTTATGTTAAGTGTACACAACTGTACTATGTTCTTAGTGTTTTACTGTTGCAGTCATCACATTTGGGTAGATTCCCAAAGCTAAGGGTGGGAGGAGGAATTTAGATAGCATTAGGACCAGCTATAAGGCCCTGCAAGACTGCAGTGACAAAGCCAGCTCTGGATTTAGAGAAAATTGGCAGATGGTAATGCTTGGTTAATGTACAGAACTCCAGGTACCAGCTTCTAGGATGTCTGTGGTGGGGACACCTCTGAGAAAGGCTGTAGAGGTAGATGCAGCTCTGGTTGAATGGGGTATAATCCCCTGTGGGATAGGTTTTCCATGGTGCTTAAAGCAGAAATTAATGCAATGGGCCTATCCATTTATAAATGGTTTGCTTTTAAATAGCCTTCCCCTCTGCCTCTACAGCAAATGCCACCAGCAGTTGTTCAGATTTCCTTTGAGGTTCAGTTCTGTCAGAGTAAAATCTAAGTTATCTGTGCACATCTAAGGAGTGCAGTATCCATATTCCCCTTTGTTCTGTGGATTAGAAAAGAAGGTTGGCAAATGAATGGACTGATTAAGAGCCAAACAGGATACCACCTTGGGCATGAAAGAAGGATTGGTCTTGAGGGACACCCTGTCCGCATGAAAGATGATGAAAGGCTCCACTGCCATACGGGCCTGTAATTCACACACCCTTCTTGCTAAAGTGATTGCTAAGAGGAAAATGGTTTTCCAAGAAAGGAATTTTAACTCTGCAGATGCAGCTGGCTCAAAAGGAAGAAGAGAGAGTTTTTCCAATACAAAATTAAGGTCCCAGGCTGGAGTTGGGGCTCTCCTGGGTGGTCTTAGGTTTTTGCCCCCTCTGAGGAACTACTTGAGCAGTGGGTGAGAAAAGAGGGGTGGTTCTGTGTTGTAATGAGCTGAAATGGCTGAGGCATAAATTTTGATGGAGGAAAAGGAAAGGCCCTTGTGAAGCATCTCAGTTTAGTACTGAAGAATCTGAGGTAAATTGGGCACTGCAGTGGCCATCCCTTGAGTTTGGTTCCAGGCACAGAATCATTTCCATTTTTCAGCATAAGATTTTCTAGTACTAGGCTTCCTTGCCTCCAAAATGACATCTAACACTTGTTTACTGAGGGATAGTAATGGAGAAATTAGGTGATTAGCCAGGCTGCCAGGTTCAGGGCTTGAAGCTGGGGGTGCAGAACCTGGCTCTCCTTCTGAGACAGCAGGGTAGGGGTTCAACGTAGGTGCCATGGGGCAGGCTGTGACACACTGAGCAAGAGGGGGTACCAGTGTAGGCGTGGCCAGTCTGGTGCAATCAGCATCATCCTTGGTTTGTCCTGTTTGATCTTTAGTAGTACTTTGGAGAGGAGAGGCAGAGGAGAATAAACCAATAGATTTTTCCAGCTGAAGGACAGAGCATCCACTTTCCAAGCTTGTTTGTGGGGAGTCCTTGTGCAGAATTTGCCCAATTGGTAGTTCTGGGGGGAGGCAAACAGGTCTATATCTGGGGTCCCCCATTTGTTGATCAACATATTGAAAATCTTTGGTTCCAGTTTCCACACGTGTGGGTCCATGAGATTTCTGCTTAGTTTGTCGGTCAGTATTTCGTTTTCCTGGCAGGAATTGAGCCTGTAGATGCACTTGGTAGCTCAAGGCTGTGTTCCACAGAGCCATGGCTAGTATGCAGAGGGGGGTAAGAATGGGTACCCCCCTGCTTGTTTATGTACCACATAACAGTGGTGTTGTCCGTCTACCATTAATTGTCCTGGAGGAATGTGGTCCTTGAAGACTGTCAGAGCATTCTGTACAGCTAACATTTCTTTTTGATTGATATGCAGATGCATTTGACTAGAATTCCATTTGTCCTGAATGCACTTCCCTGCCAGGTGAGCCCCCCATGAATAGTCTGATGAGTCTGTTAGGGTTTGGGCGGCAGGGGGTACAGTGAATGGTAGGCCCTTGTTTTGGTGGCAGGCCTCTGCCCACCAAAGGAATTCTAACCGTAGGCAAGGTATGATAGGAATCATTGCTTCTAGATCCTGAGAATGTTGACACCATAGGCCTTTTGGTGATCATTGTAGTTCCCTCATATTCAGTCTTGCATATGGAATTAGTAGAATGCACGAGGCTATGAACCCCAAGGCTTGCAGTATTTGCCTTGCATATATCAGGGTTTCTGTGGCCACTAGTTTGAAGTAAGTTGTCAAATGAATTTGTTTCTCTGGCATGAGGAAAGCCATCTGGGAAGTTGTGTTCAAGCTTGCTCCCAGGAATATAATTTGTTGACAGGTTACCAGATGCGATTTCTTTTCGTTTATGGTGTACCTCAGACAAGTCAACACCTTTTTTACAAATGCCAGATTGAGAAGTATGTCCTGGCTTTCAGCCTGAATTAGACAATCGTCCAGGTATGGGTATATTTGAATATTTATTTGCCTGCAAAATGCAATGACTGGAGCTAGGCACTTTGTGAATACCTTGAGAGCAGTAGATAAGCCAAATGACAGTGTAGAGAACTGATCGTGCATACAGCCTGTTTTGAAGCATGGGTATTTTCTGCAAGATTCCCTGATTGGGATGTGTAGGTAGGCTTCCTTTAAATCCAGTGTTGCTAACCAGGCATCTTTGCCAATCATGGGAAGCAACTGGTGAAGAGTTAGCATCTTGAATTTTGGAATCACCAAAAAGGTGACAAGTCCAGGATAAGATGCCATGAGTTGTCTTTTCTGGGTACCAGGAAAAGTCTTTAGTAGAAACCTTGTCCCTTTTCCTCTTCTGGTAAAGTCTGAATAATCTTTAATCTTGAGAGAGTACTTGCCTTTGAGCCTCTGCCCACTGATTTGGGGGTAAATCTGGCCAACCGTTTGGGGTTGGGTAACGTGTGGAAGTGAAATCTGTATCCTTGGGAAACTATGTTTAAAACCCATTTGTCCTGGGTAATGAGTTCCCAGTTTTTTGCTTGCAGAGCAATCTTTCCCCCTAAAGGAGCAGTCAGTTAAGAAGTGCTTGGAAGTTTTAAAATTAAGTCATTGAGACAGCTTACCATAGGGGGGAGCCTTACTACTCCCAGATTTGGAAGTGGGAGCCTCCCACTGCTTAGTCCTGTGCGTACCCTGGGACTGAAGCCTGGGTGTTCTGCTGGTTCTGGGTTTGAACTGAGAAGGCCTGGAAGAGGCAGGAAAGGACCAATTGTTTGAGGGCCAATGCCTACTAAATCTAGGAGGCTGCACTTGTAAAAAATCTTTAACAGTTTGCATAGATATAGCCTTTTCCCCCATCTTTTTAAGAACAACTTCTGCTTTGTCACCAGACAGGCAGTCCTGATTTAAAGGAGCATCCGGCAATTTAGTTTTAACATGATCTGGCAAAGATTGCTCCTTAAGCCAAGCATGCCTTCTACGTACAGACCCGGTGACAGCAGCCCTGCAAGATGCCAACAGTGAATCAAAACCACATTGCAAACTATGTTTTCCAACCTGTTCAGCAGAATGCATTAAATCCTGTAAATCCTTATTTTCAGCACAATCAGGAATCATCATTTTCTGTTTATGCAATCCAATAATATGCTGCTGATACTTTAACATATGCAGCTGACAATTTAAGGCCCTGATGGCAAAGGTTGCAGAGGTGTATACCTTCTTACCCCATCTATCCATGGCCCTGGAATCTCTATCACAGGGGGTAGGATTTTTGGCAGTAGTAGACTTAATGCCCTTGGGTCCCTGTGAAATGGTCTCAGGATTTGCAGTAGGATTTTTAAAAAGGAACTTGCGAGAATCAGGAACCCTGTAATATCTATCAGGTTTTCTGGGAGCAGGAGGTAAAGAATCAGGGGCCAAGCTAGATTCTAAAAAGGCATAGTCAATGTCCAGCACAGGAGGGATAGCTAAAGGCCTGTGTTGGAGCAGAAGTAAGAAATCTCTAAGCCTCTTTTTAGAATCAGAGTAATCCTGGCTTTCCCAGTAAAAATGCTCCCTAGGAGTATGCAAGGTTTCACCAAAGAAAAATCCTCTAGGGGAGAAGCAGAGGGAATAGAGTCCTCTGCATCAGAATCTTCATAGGTAGACAAGGGTAAATCCTGGTCATCAGAGGAGAAAGAAATTTCCGAATCCTGGTCAAAAGCATCATAAGCAAATTCAGCCCTAGGTCTCCGACGGGGCAGGTTGGCTTCCCCTGATTAAAATAACAAGGTCTTCAGCCATTCTTATAATTTGTTTTTTAGGCATAGAGACCTGACCATGCGGTCTGGGCCTTGTGCAAGACAGTAGGCCTGAATACACCCTCAGAAGCCGGTGGCTGCACAGCGGCTCTGGACCCATCCAAGGTAGACATCCGCAGGTTCCACAGTTGAGGCATCCCGCGGCATACCAGACTCATAATGGGTCTCAGTAGAGGCCTGCGAATCTGAAGTAGCGGGTATCAGGGGCTGCGAAAGCGCCTCACTGAGTACCGGCAAACTGGCAATTAGCTTAGGAGAAGCGTCGGTGGCAGCTTTGGACCTAGGCAGCCTGTCTTTAACTTTGCGTTTTTCGGAATGTCGGTAGTCGGGTGGCTTACCAAAGACATATCTGGATAATTGAAGAGAGTACCTAAATATTTAGAAGCGAAAATGTACCGACGACAAATAGTTTGTGGTTTAAATAAGGCACAAAACAGACAGTGAGGTACGTCGTGGTCAGGGCCTAGGCAAGGAATACAGCACGAATGAAAATCTTTATGAGATATTTGCTTTCCACAAGAAATACAATTATTGACTTTTACTGACATCAGTTTAGGGCAAGAAAAAGTTTCCCCAATGAGGTACTTCGCTTTAGTTGAAGACTTCGGTTCTAAAACTCAAAAAAGTACAGTTTTGTACCTACCATAAATGTAGATGTTCGAAGATCCACATTGCTGCAGTCCTAACACTTGGGTAGTCCGCTGTCCCTCGGTCGGCCCGAATATCAGAGTATAAGGCTGACGTCGGTCAAGGCGCATTTGACTGACATCAGAACGTCAGGGTACAAATGCGCATGACCGACGTCATATCCTCAGTCTTTTCTTGCCCCAGATGTCAGAAGACCCTAAAAAGAAAGGTCAAAACCCATAGACAACAACCAAACAATCAACCAACCTAACACTAAAAATATGTACAATATAAACAACATATACAATATACCTCAGATTGATAACCCAGCCCACACAACCTCAAACTACAGAGGAAGGAGGAGGGTAAATTGGACTGCAGCAATGTGGATCTTGAACATCTACATTTATGGTAGGTACAAAAGTACAGTTTTGTACCTACCATAAATGTAGATGTTCGAAGATCCACATTGCTGCAGTCCTGACACTTGGGTAGTCCGCTGTCCCAGTCGGCCCGAATACAAAAGTATAAGGCTGGCGCCGGACAAGGCGCATTAGTCTGACGCCAGGACGCCAGGGTACAAATGCGCATGACCGACGCCATTTCCTCAGTCTTTTCTTGCCCCAGATGTCAGAAGACCCTAAAAGATAAGGCCAAACCAAAAACAACAACACACCAAACACCCTGTACCAAATATATGTACAATATATACAAAGTCAGACAGGTACAATCCTACACACAACCACCCCTAAACACAGAGGGAAGGAGGAGATTGACTGCAGCAATGTGGATCTTGAACATCTACATTTATGGTAGGTACAAAACTGTACTATGTTCTTCATCTCACATTGCTGCAGTCCTGACACTTGGGTAGAATCCCAAAGCAGAGGTAAGGGAGGATGGCAAATCACAAAGAAGCAGGAGCTGACAACATGCCCTGTAAAATAGCAGTGGCAAAACCAGCCCTAGATTTAGAGTAGAGAGGAAGGTGGTAATGCTTAGAGAAGGTATGCACTGAACTCCAAGTAGCTGCCTCCAAAATATCCTTAGTTGCCACCCCCCTTAGAAATGCTGTTGAAGTGGCAGTAGCCCTAGTGGAATGAGGCCTAATTCCAGCTGGAATCTCCTTGCCATGATGGGAGTAACAGAAAGTAATGCAAAACCCAATCCACTTAGAAATAGTTTGTTTTGACACAGGCTTACCCTGAGAACTCAAAGCAAAAGAAACAAACAACTGCTGAGACTGCCTAAAATCCTTAGTCCTGCTTAAATAATAATGTAATTGCCTGAGTACATCTAAAGTGTGCAAAATCTTTTCCCCCTTATTTTGGGGATTTGCATAAAAGGTAGGTAAATGAATAGTTTGGTTTAAAGCTACACTAGAAACCACTTTAGGCATAAAGGAAGGATTAGTACGTAAAGATACCCTATCCTTATGAAAAATCAGGAAAGGCTCAACCGCCATAAGGGCCTGCAATTCAGACACCCTTCTTGCAGAGGTAATGGCTAACAAAAAAGCAGTCTTCCATGACAAATATTTCAATTCAGCAGTAGCTGCAGGCTCAAAAGGTTGTAGAGTGAGTTTCTCCAACACAAAATTGAGGTCCCAAGCAGGAGTAGGAGCTCACGTGGGGTCTTATATTCTTTGCCCTCTAAGAAATTGCTTGAACAAAGGATGAGAAAACAATGGTGGGTCACAATCATAGTGAGCTGAAATTGCTGCAGCATGAATCTTAATGGAAGAGAAAGACAAACCTTTGTCCAATAACTCAGTAAGATATTGAAGAGCAACACTCAAATTTGGCTCAGAAACATCCAAATCCTTTGCTGCACACCAAAATAAAATCTCTTCCATTTTCCTCGTACACTTTCCTTGTACTAGGTCTTCTGGCTTCCATAATCACATTCAAAACTTGTTGAGGAAGCTGAGACCTGCTATGGTTCAAAACAGAATATGCCAGGCTGTTAGATGAAGAGAGTGAAGCTTGACATTGAGCAGATGCCCGTCCTTCTGAGACAATAGGTGTGGAATCAAAGGTAAGGGCCATGGAGGCTTCCTTACCAGACTCCTCAGTAATGGGTACCAGTGCTGCCGAGGCCAATCTGGAGCTATTAAAATCATCCTTGGCTTGTCTTGTCTGACCTTTAGGAGTACCTTTGGGAGGAGAGGCAGAGGTGGAAAGGCATACACAGGAAGATTTTTCCAACTGAAAGAAAGAGCATCCACTTTCCAGGCTGTGTGATGAAACCTTTTTGTGCAAAACTTTGGCAGCTGGTGGTTTAGTGGAGAAGCGAACAGATCTATGTCTGGAGTTCCCCAGGACACTGTCAATGTCTGAAATACATGAAGATCCAGTTTCCACGTGGGGATCCATGATTTGCCTGCTTAACACATCTGCTAAGGAGTTCTGTGCTCCTGGCAGAAACCTTGCTTGAAGATTCAGTTGCAAGCTTAACGCAGTCTCCCACAAAATCATTGCTTGCCTGCATAGAGGATAAGAATGTGTTCCCCTTGTTTGTTGATGTACCACATGACAGTTGTGTTGTCTGTTAGAATCAACACCTGCCCTGGAAGAAGTAAATCCTTGAAAGCCAGTAATGCAAACTGGACTGCTAACATCTCCTTCATGTTGATATGTAGATGCTGCAGTCTGGCAGGCCACTCGTCTTGTATCCACTTTCCATTCAGATGAGCTCCCCAAGCTGTGTCTGAGGCATCTGTCGTTAGAATCTGACTCGCCTCTGGCCGGGTCACAGAGAGTCCCTTGTTTAGGCGACATTCCTGAGCCCACCACAGAAATTCCTTTTGAATGCAAGGTATTATTTGAATGACAGTGTCCAAATCCTGGCAGTGCTGTGTCCATACATTTTTGAGATACCATTGTAGCTTCCTCATATGCAGTTTGGCATTGGGAAGTACCAGAATACAAGATGCCATGAACCCTAAGGCTTGAAGGACTGTCCTTGCAGTCAGCCCGGACTGATGAGATAGCTGATGGAAGTAAAGAGAAAGATTCTTTTGTTTGTCCGGGGTTAAAAAGGCCATCTGGGTTGCTGTATTCAGTCTCACACCCAGAAAGCACATGTCTTGAGAGGGTACTAGACTGGACTTTATTTCGTTCACAGAATACCCTAGGCATCTTAGCACTGCTATCACATATTCCAAATGCTGAAGAAGCACGCCCCTTCCTTGAGCCAGAAGCAGGCAATCGTCCAAATAAGGATAGATTTGTATTCCTTTTAGCCTGAAGAAAGCTATCACTGGAGCCAGAACCTTTGTGAATACTCTGGCAGTAGATAAGCCAAAGGGCAATGCAGAGAACTGATAATGAGAATTCCCAGCTCGAAGCAGATACTTCCTGCAAATTAGTCTGATAGGAACATGAAGGTAAGCTTCCTTGAGATCCAAAGTTACCATCCAGTGATCTTTGCCCAGCAGAGGTAAAAGCTGTTGTAACGTCAACATTTTGAACTTGGGAATGTCCAGATAAGTGTTGAGGATAGACAGATCCAAAATTGGTCTCCACGTGTTCCCTTTTTTGGTACTAGGAACAGGCGAGAATAAAATCCTAGGCCCCTTTCTGGCACAGGAACCGCTGAATGGCCCCTATTTGGAGCAACAGAGAAATTTGCCTGTGAGCCTCTTTCCTTTGTTGAGGAGGAATGTCTGGCATGCCTTTGAAAGGAGGCAAGGTATGGAAATAAAACCTGTAACCGTGGTGAATGATATCCAATACCCATCTGTCTTGGGTAATTAAACTCCAGTTTTCTTTGAAAAGTGCCAACCTACCTCCCAAAGGTGCTGCCAGACGAGAAGATTCTGGCAGCTGAAAAGGCAGGTCATTGGGTCTGTTTACGAAAGGACTGACCCCTGCCCTCACCAGAAGACTGAGCAGGTGAACTCCCTGTTCTAGGCCTAAAAGAACCTTGAGCTCTGCCCCGACCACGTCTAGACCTACCCCTAGACTGGGAATCATAAGCAGGATATGTCCACCCCTTGGTAGGCCAATTTCTACTAAACTTCGGAGGCTGAACCTGCAAAAAATCTTTAACAGTCTGCATAGAC
The DNA here is from genome assembly GCF_019279795.1 of Protopterus annectens. NCBI lineage: Eukaryota > Metazoa > Chordata > Ceratodontiformes > Protopteridae > Protopterus > Protopterus annectens. Next base: position 910,584,430 of record NC_056731.1, on the reverse strand, counting down.
TTAGCCTTGTCTTCCATTTTCTTTAGAACTGCTTCCACAGGCGAACCAAACAACACATCAGATTGTAAAGGAGCATCTAAAATCCTTGTCTTCACATGCTCAGCTAAATTCTCATCCCTCAACCAGGCGTGCCTACGAAGAACCAACCAGTGGCAGCCACCCTCAAGAGGCCTGCACAGCATCAAAACCACATTGCAAAGAATGCTTACCCACCTGTTCAGAAACATGAACTAAATCCTGCAACTCTTTACACTCAATACCTTCCGCCAAAGCATCTACCTTAGACTTTAATTGTGAAAGGAGATAATTTTGGTATTTCAACATGTGAAACTGGCAATTCAAAGCTCTCATGGCCAAAGTGGAAGAAGTATACACTTTCTTTCCCCATCTATCCAAAGCCCTCGCCTCTATCAGGAGGAACAGGATTTTTAACAACAGAAGCCTTAACACCTTTAGGCCCCTGAGAAACAGTTTCTGGGTCTGCCCTAGGACTCTTAAAAAGATACTTATGAGCTTCAGGCACCCTATAATATCTATCCGGTTTAACTGGAGCAGGAGGCAAAGAATCAGGGTGCAGAGAAGCCTCTGCAAAACCTTCCTCTACCACCTCTAGAACACGAGCTATAGCTAAAGCCCTATGCTAGGGTAGAACAAAAATTCCCTAAGCCTTTTCCTGGAATCAGAGAAATCCTGACCTTCCCATTTAAAATGCTCCCTCATGGAATGAAGAGTCTCTGAAAATGAAAAATCCTCAGGAGGAGAAGCAGAAGGAGTAGAATCATCTATATCAGAATCAGAGTAAGGGGAATACTCCTGCAAGTCTTCAGCCGAAGACTCAGAAGCATCCGAACACTGCTCAAAACTCCCAAGCTCAGGTTCCACCCTAGGCCTCTTATCAGGAGGGGGCATAGAACCTCTAATCATTGTAATCAAATCTTCTGCCATCTTAAGCATATGCTTCTTAGGTACAGACCCTGAAGAACTAGGGGTAACACCTGAAACAAAACCTGGCCTGCCCCTGGGAGAAGCCTTGGAAAAGTACAGTTTTGTACCTACCATAAATGTAGATGTTCGAGGATCCACATTGCTGCAGTCCTAACTATTGGGTAGTCCGCTGGCCAGTCGGCCCGAATACCAAAGTATATGGCTGACGTCGGTCAGGGCGCATTAGACTGACGCCAGTACGTCAGGGTACTAATGCGCATGACCGACGCCATATCCTCAGTCTTTTCTTGCCCCAGATGTCAGAAGACCCTAAAAAAACAAGGCCAAATATACCTGCACCAAAAATATGTACAATATATACAAAATTACCAGCATATAACCTCACCTACACCACCACCCCTAAACACAGAGGGGAAGGAGGGAGGGTAAATTGGACTGCAGCAATGTGGATCCTCGAACATCTACATTTATGGTAGGTACAAAACTGTACTATGTTCTTCATTCCACATTGCTGCAGTCCTAACTATTGGGTAGAATCCCAAAGCAGAGGTAAGGGAGGATGGCAAATCATAAAGAAGCAGGAGCTGACAACATGCCTTGCAAAATAGCTGTGGCAAAACCAGCCCTAGACTTAGAGTAGAGAGGAAGGTGATAATGCTTAGAGAAAGTATGCACTGAACTCCAAGTAGCTGCCTCCAAAATATCCTTAGTTGCCACCCCTTAGAAATGCTGTTGAAGTGGCAGTAGCCCTAGTGGAATGAGGCCTAATCCCAGCTGGAATCTCCTTGCCATGATGGGAATAACAAAATGCAATGCAAAACCCAATCCACCTAGAAATAGTTTGTTTTGACACAGGCTTGCCCTGAACTCAAAGCAAAAGAAACAAACAACTGCTGAGACTGCCTAAAATCCTTAGTCCTGCTTAAATAATAACGCAATTGCCTGTGTACATCTAAAGTGTGCAAAATCTTTTCCCCTTTATTTTGGGGGTCTGCATAAAAAGTAGGCAAATGAATAGTTTGGTTTAAAGCCACACTAGAAACCACCTTAGGCATAAAGGAAGGATTAGTACGTAATGAATGATACCCTATCCTTATGAAAAATCAAAAAGGCTCTGCCATAAGGGCCTGCAATTCAGAAACCCTTCTTGCAGAAGTAATGGCCAACAAAAGCAGTCTTCCATGACAAGTATTTCAATTCAGCAGTAGCCGCAGGCTCAAAAGGTTGTAGAGTAAGTTTCTCCAACACAAAATTGAGGTCCCAAGCAGGAGTAGGAGCTCATTGGGGTCTTATATTCTTTGCCCTCTAAGAAATTGCTTGAACAAAGGATGAAAACAATGGTGGGTCACAATCATAGTGAGCTGAAATTGCTGCAGCATGAATCTTAATGGAAGAGAAAGACAAACCTTTGTCCAATAACTCAGTAAGATATTGAAGAGCCACACTCAAATTAGGCTCAGAAATCACCAAATTGTTTGCTGCACTCCAAAATAAAAACCTGTTCCATTTTCTCTGTACACTTTCCTTGTACTAGGTCTTCTGGCTTCCATAATCACATTTAAAACTTGTTGAGGAAGTTGAGACCTGCTGTGTTCAAAAGGAGAATATGCCAGGCTGTTAGATGAAGAGAGTGAAGCTTGACATTGAGCAGGTGACCGTCCCTCTGAGACAACAGGTGTGGAATCAAAGGTAAAGGCCATGGAGGCTTCCTTACCAGACTCCTTAGTAATGGGTACCAGTGTTGCCGAGGCCAATCTGGAGCTATTAAAATCATCCTTGGCTTGTCTTGTCTGATCTTTAGGAGCACCTTTGGGAGAAGAGGCAGAGGTGGAAAGGCATACACATGAAGATTTTTCCAACTGAAAGACAGAGCATCCACTTTCCAAGCTGTGTGATGAAACCCCTTTGTGCAAAACTTTGGCAGCTGGTGGTTTAGTGGAGAAACGAACAGATCTATGTCTGGAGTTCCCCATGACACTGTCAATTTTTGAAATACATGAAGATCCAGTTTCCACTCGTGGGGATCCATGATTTGTCTGCTTAACACATCTGCTAAGGAGTTCTGTGCTCCCGGCAGAAACCTTGCCTGAAGAGTTAGTTGCAAGCTGAGCGCAGTCTCCCATAAAATCATTGCCTGCCTGCACAACGGGTAAGAATGTGTTCCCCCTTGTTTGTTGATGTACCACATGACAGTAGTGTTGTCTGTTAGAAGCAACACCTGCCCTGGCAGAAGTAACTCCTTGAAAGCCATTAATGCAAACTGGACTGCTAACATCTCTTTCATGTTGATATGTAGATGCTGTAGTCTGGCAGGCCACTTGTCTTGTATCCATTTTCCATTTAGATGAGCTCCCCAAGCAATGTCTGAGGCATCTGTCGTTAGAATCTGACTCGCCTCTGGCCGGGTCACAGAGAGTCCCTTGTTTAGGTGACATTCCTGAGCCCACCACAAAAATTCCTTTTGAATGCAAGGTATTATTTGAATGACAGTGTCCAAATCCTGGCAGTGCTGTGTCCATACATTTTTGAGATACCATTGCAACTTCCTCATATGCAGTTTGGCATTGGGAAGCACCAGAATACAAGATGCCATGAACCCTAAGGCTTGAAGGACTGTCCTTGCAGTCAGCCCGGACTGAAGAGATAGGTGATGGAAGTAACTGGAAAGATTCTTTTGTTTGTCCGGGGTTAGAAAGGCCATCTGGGCTGCTGTATTCAGTCTCACACCCAGAAAGCACATGTCTTGAGAGGGTACTAGACTGGACTTTATTTCGTTCACAGAATACCCTAGGCATCTTAGCACTGCTATCACAAATTCCAAATGCTGTAAAGGTCTTCCTTTTCTTGAGCCAGAATCAGGCAGTCGTCCAAGTAAGGATAGATTTGAATTCCTTTAACCTGAAGTAAGCTATCACTGGAGCCAGAACCTTTGTGAATACTCTGCAGTAGATAAGCCAAAGGGCAATGCAGAGAACTGATAATGAGAATTTCCAGCTCAAACGCAGATACTTCCTGCAACTTAGTCTGATAGGCACATGAAGGTAAGCTTCCTTGAGATCTAAAGTTACCATCCAGTGATCTTTGCCCAGCAGAGGTAAAAGCTGTTGCAACGACAACATTTTGAACTTGGGAATGTCAGATAAGTGTTGAGGATAGATAAATCCAAAATTGGTCTCCACGTGTTCCCCTTCTTCGGTACTAGGAACAGGCGAGAATAAAATCCTAGGCCCCTTTCTGGCACAGAAACTGGCTGAATGGCCCCTATTTGAAGCAACAGAGAAATTTGCTTGTGAGCCTCCTTTCTTTGTAGAGGAGGAATGTCTGGCATGCCTTTGAAAGGAGGCAAGGTATGGAAATAAAACCTGTAACCGTGGTGAATGATATCCAAAACCCATCTGTCTTGGGTAATTAAATCCCAATTTTCTTTGAAAAGAGCCAGCCTTCCTCCCAAAGGTGCTGCCAGGCGAGAATGTACTGGCAGCTGAAAAGGTAGGTCATTGGGTCTGTTTACGAAAGGACTGACCCCTGCCCTCACCAGAAGACTGAGCAGGTGAACTCCCTGTCCTAGGCCTAAAAGAACCTTGTGCTCTGCCCCTACCACGTCTAGACCTACCCCTAGACTGGGAATCATAAGCAGGATATGTCCATCCCTTAGTAGGCCAATTTCTACTAAACTTCGGAGGCTGAACCTGCAAAAAATCCTTAACAGTTTGCATAGACTTAGCCTTGTCCTCCATTTTCTTTAAAACTGCTTCCACAGGCACACCAAACAACAAATCAGACTGTAAAGGAGCATCCAAAATCCTTGTTTTAACATGCTCAGCTAAATTCTGATCCCTCAACCAGGCGTGCCTACGAAGAACAGAACCAGTGGCAGCCACCCTCGAGGAGGCCTGCACCGCATCAAAACCACACTGCAGGGAATGTTTACCCACCTGTTCAGACACATGAACTAAATCCTGCAACTCTTTACACTCAATACCTTCTGCCAGAGCATCCACCTTAGATTTCAATTGTGAAAGGAGATAATTCTGATATTTTAACATGTGAAACTGACAATTCAACGCCTCATGGCTAAAGTGGAAGAAGTATACACTTTCTTTCCCCATCTATCCAAAGCCCTTGCCTCTTTATCAGGAGGAACAGGATTTTAACAACAGAGGCCTTCACACCTTTAGGCCCCTGAGAGACAGTTTCGGGTCTGCCCTAGGACTCTTAAAAGATACTTATGAGCTTCAGGCACCCTATAGTACCTATCCGGTTTAACTGGGGCAGGAGGTAAAGAATCAGGATTCAGGGAAGCCTCTGCAAAAACATCTTCCACCACATTCAGAACAGGAGGTATAGCTAAAGGCCTATGCTGGGGTAAAAACAAGAATTCCCTAAGCCTCTTCCTGGAATCAGAGAAATCTTGACCTTCCCATTTAAAATGCTCCCTCATGGAATGCAGAGTCTCTGAAAATGAAAAATCCTCAGGAGGAGAAGCTGAAGGAGTAGAATCATCCACATCAGAATCAGAATAAGGAGGATACTCCTGCAAGTCTTCAGCCGAAGACTCAGAAGCCTCCGAACATTGCTCAAAACTCTCAAACTCAGGTTCCACCCTAGGCCTCTTATCAGGAGGGGGCATAGAACCTCTAATCATAGTAATTAAATCCTCTGCCATTTTAAGCATATGTTTCTTAGGCAAAGACCCTGAAGCACTAGGAGAAACCCCACTGAAGCTAAACTTGGCCTGCCTCTCAAAGAAGCCTTGGAAACAGAAGGGGAGGCTCTAACCACCTTAGGAAGAGAGGGAAGAACAGCCACCTGAGAAGCCCCCTCAGCCTGGCCTACTTCCTGAGAGGACACATCTTGTAACAGTAAAGTCTCTCCCTGAGACTCCAAAGAAACTCCTGGCAGAACCTCCGGCTCCACTGAGCCTTCTAGAGAACCGACGTCCGGGACTGTCGGTTCTTCAACTCTAGGCTTTGCTGCTTTGTCCTTGCGCTTTTGGCGGCGGGCCGGAGCATCCGGCGGCATTTTATAATTACAACGCTTCCCAAAACTAACCTGGCACAGTCTAACCTTCTCTTAATAGTGCGTTTGTTAAATCTAGCACAAGAGGCATCCAACAACGCCGTGCTCAGGCACTAAACAAGGTATACACAAAGTATGGTAATCCCTATGAGGTATCTGTTTCCCACAAGAAATACAGTTATTCACTTTTTCTGACATCCGGTTAAATACTGAGGCAAGAAAAACCAAAATATTCCCCAGGGTACTTAGCCAACTTTGTTTGGTCTGAAACTCTGACTTCAGAAACTTTCAGAACGCCAACCTGCACCATAAAATTGCTTCTGCATCGGACCATGCGGCAAAAGACTGAGGATATGGCGTCGGTCATGCGCATTAGTACCCTGGCGTACTGGCGTCAGTCTAATGCGCGCTGACCGCCGTCAGTCATATACTTTGGTATTGGGCCCGACTGGACAGCGGCCTACCCAATAGTTAGGACTGCAGCAATGTGGAATGAAGAACATCAGCAGGGAGGGCCTAACCACCTTAGGAAGGAGGGAAGAACAGCTACCTGAGAAGCCCCTTCCACCTGGCCTACCTCCTGAGAGGTCACATCTTGCAGTAATAAAGTCTCTCCTGGGATTCCAAAGAAAATTCTGGCTGAACCTCTGGCTCCACCGCCCTCTAAGAACAGACGTCCGTGCGGACGGTTCTTCCAGCCTAGGCTTTGCTGTTTTGTCCTTGCGCTTTTTGGCGAAGCGAGCGTCGGAGCATCCGGCGGCATTTTATAATTACACCGCTTCCCAAACACTAACCTGGCACAATCTAATCTTCTCTTTATAGTGCGTTTGTTAAATCTAGCACAAGAGCGACAGCCAACAACGCCGTGCTCAGGCCCTAGGCAAGGTATACACAAGGTATGGTAATCCCTATGAGGTATCTGTTTCCCACAAGAAATACAGTTATTCACTTTTCTGACATCCGGTAAAATACTGAGGCAAGAAAAACCAAAATATTCCCCAGCGGGTACTTAGCCAACTTGGATTCGGTCTGAAACTCCGACTTCGGAAAATCTCAGAACGCCAACCTGCACTTGCAAAACTGCTTCTGCATCGGACCATGCGGCAAAAAAGACTGAGGAAATGGCGTCGGTCATGCGCATTTGTACCCTGACGTCCTGACGTCAGACTAATGCGCCTTGACCGACGTCAGCCTTATACTTTGGTATTCGGGCCGACTGGGACAGCGGACTACCCAAGTGTCAGGACTGCAGCAATGTGAGATGAAGAACATCTGTACTATGTTCTTCATCTCACATTGCTGCAGTCCTAACACTTGGGTAGAATCCCAAAGCAGAGGTAAGGGAGGATGGCTAAACTATAATGAAGCAGGAGCTGCCAAAATGCCCTGCAAAACAGCAGTGGCAAAACCAGCCCTGGATTTAGAGTACAGTGGAAGGTGGTAATGCCTAGAGAAAGTATGCACTGAACTCCAAGTAGCTGCCTCCAAAATATCCTTAGTTGTCACCCCCCTCAAAAAAGCTGTTGAAGTGGCAGTAGCCCTAGTGGAATGAGGCCTAATCCCAGCTGGAATCTCTTTGCCATGATGGGAATAACAGAAAGCAATGCAAAACCCAATCCACTTAGAAATAGTTTGTTTTGACACGGGCTTGCCCTGAGAACACAAAGCAAAAGAAACTAATAACTGCTGAGATTGCCTGAACCCTTTAGTTCTGTCCAAATAATATCGCAACTGCCTGTGTACATCTAAAGTGTGCAAAATCTTTTCCGCTTTATTCTGGGGATTTGCATAAAAGTAGGCAAATGAATAGTTTGGTTTAAAGCCACACTAGAAACCACTTTAGGCATAAAGGAAGGATTAATGCGTAAAGATACCCTATCCTTATGGAAAATTAAGAAAGGCTCAACTGCCATAAGGGCCTGCAATTCAGAAACCCTTCTTGCAGAGGTAATGGCCAACAAAAAAGCAGTCTTCCATGACAAATATTTCAACTCAGCAGTAGCTGCAGGCTCAAAAGGTTGTAGAGTGAGTTTCTCCAACACAAAATTGAGATCCCAAGCAGGAGTAGGAGCTCTTCGTGGGGTCTTATATTCTTTGCCCCTCTAAGAAATTGCTTGAACAAAGGATGAGAAAACAATGGTGGGTCACAGTCGTAGTGAGCTGAAATTGCTGCAGCATGAATCTTAATAGAATATGAGGACAAACCTTTGTCCAATAACTCAGTAAGATATTGAAGAGCCACACTTAAATTAGGCTCAGAAACATCCAAATCCTTTGCTGCACTCCAAAACAAAAATCTCTTCCATTTATCTGCGTACACTTTCCTTGTACTAGGCCTTCTAGCTTCCAAAATCACATTCAAAACTTGTTGTGGAAGATGAGACCTTCTATGGTTCAAAACCGAATATGCCAGGCTGTTAGGTGAAGAGAGTGAAGTTTGACATTGAGCAAATGACTGTCCGCCTGGGACAACAGGTGTGGAATCAAAGGCAAAGGCCATGGAGGCTTCCGTACTAGACTTCTCAGTAATGGGTACCAGTGCTGTCGAGGCCAATCTGGAGCTATCAAAATCATCCTTGGCTTGTCCTGTCTGACCTTCAGAAGTACCTTTGGGAGGAGAGGCAGAGGTGGAAAGGCATATACATGAAGATTTTTCCAACTGAAAGAAAGAGCATCCACTTTCCAAGCTGTGGGATGAAACCTCTTCGTGCAAAACTTTGGCAGCTGGTGGTTTAGTGGAGAAGCGAACAGATCTATGTCTGGAGTTCCCCATGACACTGTCAATTTCTGAAATACATGAAGATCCAGTTTCCACTCGTGGGGATCCATGATTTGTCTGCTTAACACATCTGCTAAGGAGTTCTGTGCTCGGCGCAGAAACCTTGCCTGAAGATTGAGATGTAAACTGAGAGCTGTCTCCCACACAATCATTGCTTGCCTGCATAGAGGATAAGAATGTGTTCCCCTGCTTGTTGATGTACCACATGACAGTTGTGTTGTCTGTTAGAATCAACACCTGCCCTGGAAGAAGTAAATCCTTGAAAGCTATTAATGCAAACTGGACTGCTAACATCTCCTTCAAGTTGATATGTAGATGCTGTAGTCGGACAGGCCACTTGTCTTGTATCCACTTTCCATTTAGATGAGCTCCCCAAGCTTTGTCTGAGGCATCTGTCGTTAAAATCTGACTCGCCTCTGGCGGGTCACAGAGAGTCCCTTGTTTAGGTGACATTCCTGAGCCCACCACAAAATTCCTTTTGAATGCAAGGTATTATTTGAATGACAGTGTCCAGATCCTGGCAGTGCTGTGTCCATACATTTTGAGATACCATTGCAGCTTCCTCATATGCAGTTTGGCATTGGGAAGCACCAGAATACAAGATGCCATGAACCCTAAGGCTTGAAGGACTGTCCTTGCAGTCAGCCCGGACTGAAGAGATAGTTGATGGAAGTAAAGGGAAAGATTCTTTTGTTTGTCCGGGTTAAAAGGCCATCTGGGATGCTGTATTCAGTCTCACACCCAGAAAGCACATGTCTTGAGAGGGTACTAGACTGGACTTTATTTCGTTCACAGAATACCCCAGGCATCTTAGCACTGCTATCACATAATCCAAATGATGAAGAAGCTCGTCCCTTCCTTGAGCCAGAATCAGGCAATCGTCCAAATAAGGATAGATTTGTATCCTTTTAGCCTGAAGAAAGCTATCACTGGAGCCAGAACTTTGTGAATACTCTGGGCAGTAGATAAGCCAAAGGGCAATGCAGAGAACTGATAGTGAGAAGTCCCAGTCAACGCAGATACTTCCTGCAACTTAGTCTGATAGGAACATGGAGGTAAGCCTCCTTGAGATCCAAAGTTACCATCCAGTGATCCTTGCCTAGTAGAGGTAAAAGCTGTTGTAACGTCAACATTTTGAACTTGGGAATGTCAGATAAGTGTTGAGGATAGATAAATCCAAAATTGGTCTCCACGTGTTCCCCTTCTTTGGTACTAGGAACAGGCGAGAATAAAATCCTAGGCCCCTTTCTGGTATAGGAACCGGCTGTATGGCCCTATTTGGAGTAACAGAGAAATTTGCTTGTGAGCCTCTTTTCTTTGTTGAGGAGGAATGTCTGGCATGCCTTTGAAAGGAGGCAAGGTATGGAAATAAAACCTGTAACCGTGGTGTATGATATCCAATACCCATCTGTCTTGGGTAATTATACTCCAATTTTCTTTGAAAAGTGCCAACCTTCCTCCCAAAGGTGCTGCCAGGCAAGAAGGTTCTGGCAGCTGAAAAGGTAGGTCATTGGGTCTGTTCTGAAAGGACTGACCCCTGCCCTCACCGAAGACTGTGCAGGAGAACTCCTGTTCTAGGCCTGAAAGAGCCCTGACCTCTGCCCCTGCCACGTCTAGATCTACCCCTAGACTGGGAATCATAAGAAGGATCGTCCACCCCTTAGTAGGCCAATTTCTACTAAACTTTGGAGGCTGAACCTGCAAAAATCTTTAACAGTCTGCATAGACTTAGCCTTGTCTTCCATTTTCTTTAAAACTGCTTCAACAGGAGAACCAAACAAGACATCAGATTGTAAAGGAGCATCCAAAATCCGTGTTTTAACATGGTCAGATAAATTTTGATCCCTCAGCCAGGCATGCCTGCGAAGAACTGACCCAGTGGCAGCCACCCTAGACGAGGCCTGTACAGCATCAAAACCACATTGCAAAGAATGCTTACCCACCTGTTCAGAAACATGCACTAAATCTTGTAACTCTTTACAATCAATACCTTCCGCCAGAGCATCAACCTAAGACTTCAATTGTGAAAGGAGATAATTCTGATATTTCAACATGTGAAACTGGCAATTCAAAGCTCTCATGGCAAGAGTGGAAGAAGTATAAATTTCTTTCCCCATCTATCCAAGGCCCTAGCCTCTTTATCTGCAGGAACCGGATTCTTGACAAAGTACAGTTTTGTACCTACCATAAATGTAGATGTCCGAACTGGATAGCATCTGCAGTCATAACAAGTGGGTTGTCCTGTCGTCAGGCAGCCCTGCAGTCGGCCGGATTCCAAAGTCCGGGTCCGGCCGGCTGATGTCGCACTCACCCGGCGTCATCTCTGCTGGTCTTGGTAAAAGCATCAGCCGCCATTTTCCTCAGTGTTTCTTGCCCCAGATGCCAGTAGCCCTCTTGCAGGGTAAAATTTGGATAGATGCCAATGTTTCCAAATAGATAGAGGTAAACACAACAATAAGCATATATGTACATATATACAAACAAATACACCATAAAAGACTCCCCAACAGCTAGCTATTAGGAGGTAAACACCCTAGGAGTACCACAGAGGGAAGGAGGGAGGTAATCCTGACTGCAGATGCTATCCAGTTCGGACATCTACATTTATGGTAGGTACAAAACTGTACTATGTCCTTCATGGATGCATCTGCAGTCATAACAAGTGGTAGAATACCATAGCCAACTAGGGAGGAGGATAAAGGTAGATTATGGTGTGTTTAAGATCCCTTGCAGTACAGCAGTGGCAAACCCTGCTCGGGATCTGGAATAAAGAGGCAAATTATAATGCTTGGCAAATGTATGCACGGAGGTCCAAGTAGCCTCAATAATGTCTTTGGTTGCCACTCCTCGTAAGAAGGCTGTGGTAGTGGCTGTTGCCCTTGTAGAATGAGGTCTTATGTTCTGTGGAATTGGTTTTCCATGGAAGGAGTAACAGTATCGTATGCAATTTCCTATCCATTTGGAGATTGTCTGTTTGGAAATAGCTTTTCCTTGCCTTCCTGTTGCATAGGCTACAAAAAGTTGGTCAGTCTTTCTGCTATTTTTTGTTCTGTCCAAGTAGTAGCGTAGCTGTCTATGTACATCCAAGGTATGCAGTATTCTTTCCCTCTGTTTTGTGGGTTGGGAAAGAAGGAAGGTAGGTGGATTGCCTGGTTTAAAGATACTCTGGATACCACCTTAGGCATAAATGTAGGATTAGTCCTCAAGGACACTCTATCTTGGTGGAAGATTAGGAAGGGTTGCACTGCCATTAAGGCCTGTAGTTCTGAAACCCTCCTTGCTGAAGTAATTGCCAGTAGGAAAGCAGTTTTCCATGACAGGTGTTGTAGGTCTGCTGTTGCTGCTGGTTCAAAGGGTGCTAGTGTCAACTTTTCTAGCACAAAGTTTAAGTCCCAAGCTGGTAATGGTGGTTTCCTTGGAGGTTTTACATTCTTGATTCCTCTGAGGAACTGCCTGAGCAAAGGGTGAAAAAACAGGAGGATCAAAGCTGTATTCTGCTGAAATAGCTGATGCATGTATCTTGATGGAGGAGTAGGACAGGCCTGAATGAAGAAGTTGACCAGATACTCCAGAATGTTAGGCATATCTATGTTTGACACATCTTTTCCTCTTCGGTACTCAAATGACAAACCTTTTCCATTTTCCAGCATAGTTCTTTCTTGTTGAAGGTCTGCGTGCTTCAAGAATAATGTCTTTAACTCTTTGGGAAAGTTCTGGATTAGCTGCTGCTATGTGATGTTCCATGCAGTCAGTTGCAGCATTTTAGGTTTGGATGTATGATGCTGTAGTTGTTCTGAGTTAACATCAAAGGCATCAGGGGTATTGGCCACATGTTGTTCGAGACATGCTCTTCAGTAGTGGGTACCAGTGTTGTCTTGGCCAGTTTGGGGCTATCAGGATTATCCTTGGACGTTCTTCCTTGATTTTTAGTAGTACCTTGTGTATCAAAGGAAGAGGAGGGAATGCATATGCTGTTAGGCCTTTCCAGTTGAAGGAGAGTGAGTCCACTTTCCATGCTAGTGGGTGGAATGTCCTTGTGCAGAACTTTTTGAGCTGGTGATTGAGAGGTGATGCGAATAGGTCTATCTGTGGCATTCCCCATTTCTTTGAGATTTTCTTGAAGATGTCCGGGTGCAGTTTCCATTCGTGGGCATCCGAAGTGGTTCTGCTTAGTATGTCTGCTAGAGTATTGTCTTTCGGTACAAATATTGCCTGTAACTGAATGTTGTAGCTGAGTGCCAGGGTCCACAGCTCCAAGGTCATTCTGCATAGGGGTATGAATGAGTGCCTCCTGTTTGTTGATGTACCACATGACTGTGGTGTTGTCTGTCCTTATCATCAACTGGCCCTCTTTGAGGAATGGTTTGAACTTTTGGATTGCCAGTTTTACTGCCAGCATTTCTTTTAGATTGATGTGCAGGTGAAGTTGTTCCTGTGTCCACAATCCTTGCGTGCATTTGTCCAGCATGTGGGCCCCCATCCTAGGTCTGAAGCGTCTGTTGTGATGGTCTGGCTTGGTTGACATCTGCGGAAGGGCAGGCCTGGGTTTGACTGGCATGCCTGAGCCCACCATAGGAACTCCTGTTTTAAGCATGGAATTAGTGGGATTTCTGTTTCTAGACTGTGTCTGTGTTGGGACCATAAATTCTTTAGGTACCACTGTAGTTTCCTCATATGTAGTCTGGCAAATGGGACCAAGATTATGCATGATGCCATGAAGCCCAAGGCCTGTAGAAATTTTCTTGCTGTTAACTTGTTCAGTTTTGTTAGTGCCAAGAAGTAAAGAGGAAGTTCTTTTGTTTTCTGTAGTCAGGAATGCCATTTGTTGTACTGTGTCCAATTCAGCCCAAGAATGTCCTTGTTTGGGATGGTATCAGCCTTGACTTTTGTAAATTGACTGTGTATCCCAGTCCTGTAGCAAGTAAATGACCCTTTGTAAATCTGTTGTCAGCTTGCTTTTGTTGTCCCCTTGTAGCAGGCAGTCGTCCAGGTATGGGTAAATTTGAATTCCTGTAGTCTGCAATGGGCGATTACTGATGCCAGGCATTTTGTGAATACTCTGGGCAGTAGATAAGCCAAAGGGCAATGCTGAGAATTGATAGTGCTCTGATCCTGCAAGAAATCTGAGGTATCTTCTGCAGCTTGGTCGTATTGGGACGTGCAGGTATGCCTCCTTGAGATCTAGAGTTACCAGCCAAGACTCCTTGCCCAGCATGGGAAGAAGTTGGTGTAGGGTCAGCATTTTGAATTTTGGGACAATGATGTATGTATTTAAGGTGGACATTAGAATTGGTCTCCAACTTTTTCCTTTCTTGGAACTAGGAATAGTCTGGAGTAGAACCCTTGCCTTGTTCTGCTGTTGGCACTCTTTCCACAGCTCTCATGTTTGCTAACTCCATTATCTGGCGTAGAGCCTCTGGTTTTTGATTTGGAGGTAGATTTGGCATTCCTCCTTTGACTGGTAAAGTGTGCAAGTGACACGGTAACCTTGATCTATGGTTTGTAAAATCCACTTGTCTTTTGTTATGTAGTGCCAGTTCTTTGAAAATAAGGTTAACTTTCCGCCTAGAGGAGCTGCTATTTGTTCCCTGGTAGGCGGATTTAGGATTAAGTCACTGTGGTTGTGCTGGTGTAGTGGCAGTGGCTGTGTCTGTGCCTCTGTTGTTACCTTGCCACTGTCGTCCTCTGTAGGCACCTCCTCTGGATTGGTTTCTGCCTCTGGAGCGTCTATTCCTGCCCCTTTGAAATTTTGTGGAGTCAGGAAAGGACCAATTTTTGGCAGGCCAGTTCCTGCTAAACCTTGGGGGTTGAACCTGCAGGAAATCTTTAACGGTTTGAACAGATTTTGCCTTTTCTTCCATTTTTTTCATAACCTGCTGGGCAGGTGTACCAAACAAACTTGTCTTGTCCATAGGAGCATCTAGCAACTTAGCTTTAACATGATCCGGTAAAGCTTGTTCCTTTAGCCATGCATGTCTTCTTATCACTGTGCCTGTCATGGCTGATCTAAATGAAGCCTCCAGTGCATCATAGCCACATTTTAAGGAATGGTTGCTAACCTGTTGTATGTTATTTACCATCTCTAATACATATTTCTTATCAAGAGATTCATCAGTAGTTAGCTTTTAGTTAACTGATCAAGCATAAACTCTTGGTATTGTATCATGTGAAACTGACAGTTTAAAGCTCTAGCTGAGAGAGTAGCTGAAGTGTAGACCTTTTTACCCCATCTGTCTAGTGACCTTGCTTCCCTTTCAGAAGGAATAGGGTTTTTAGCTGTGGTTGCGGCTACTGCCTTGGGACCCTGGGATATAGTTTCTGGGTCAGCAGAGGGGCCTTGTAAAGGTGGTGATGAGTATCTGGCACCCTGTAAAATCTGTCTGGTTTGGCAGGGGCTGGGGGTAAAGAATCTGGAGCAGAGCAAACATCATTGAAAGCATCATCCACCACAGAGAACAGGAGGTATAGCTAAGGGCCTGTGCTGTGGGAGGTGCAGAAAGGTCCTAAGTCTTTTCTGGAGTCTGAAAAATCCTGTTGCTGCCATTGGAACTGTTCTCGCATGGCATGCAAGGTTTCCCCAAAGGAGAATTCTTCTGGTGGGGAAGCAGCTGGAATGGATTCTTCAGCATCAGAATCTTCAAAATTGGAGAAGGGAGCCTCAGGCTGGTCAGTTATGTCTGATTCATCAGCAGAATCATCAGAAGACACTGGCTCAGGGGGCTCTGCCCTAGGTCTCTTCTCTGGGGCTGAGAGGCCCTGTCTGGGTGAGATTGAGATCCTCTAATTAATGAAATTAAATCTTCTGCCAAAGAAAGCATTTGAGAACTAGAAGAGGGCCTGGATGAGGGGTGTAACAGGCACGGATTTAGTAGTCTTGGCTGCTTTAGCCCTGGCGAAGGCCTTAATGGACATGGCTGCTGGAGGCCTAGCAGCACCACGTGCTGGGGTAGAGACATCCAAGGGATGGTGTCTGATAAGTCAACCACCGTAGTGGGTAAAATTTCTGAGGTCGATTCAAGAATTGTAGCAGGGGCCTCAGTTGTAGAATAGGTTCAGCTGTACTTTGAGCAGTTTTCGGTTTCGGCCGAAACCGAGACACTCATGTTTGCTTTGCCGATGGTTTTGGCGAAACCGCGGACGGCAGTGTCGGTCTTTATCTTCGTTTTTGAAGATTGGGTAGTCGGAGGATCCGGCGGCATAATGTACGCAAAATCAGTACCGAAAAACTGTTCTGCAAACTCCGACCGGCGCCTAAGCGTTAATCGGTTGAAAGAGCACAGGCGAACAGGCTGCTACGTCGTGGGCTGGGCCTAAACAAGGCAGACAGTAAGAGTGGAAATCTTTATGAGGTATTTGTTTCCCACAGGTTAAACAATTGTTAACTTTTTCTGACATCGGCTGAGGCAAGAAAGAGTCCCCAGCGGGTACTTAGCTTTAGAAGTCTTAGTAGTATTAGGAAGAAGTAATCTCTGGATCCGACCGACCGGCACTTGCGAACAGCTTCTGCTTGAGCGCCACGGCAAGAAAGACTGAGGAAAATGGCGTCGGCTGATGCTTTTATACCGAAGACCAGCAGAGATGGCGTCGGGTGGAGTGCGACATCAGCGAAGCGGACCGGACTTTGGAATCCGGCCGACTGCAGGGCTGCCTGACGACAGGACAACCCACTTGTTATGACTGCAGATGCATCCATGAAGGACATCAGAAGCCTTAACACCCTTAGGCCCCTGGCTAACGGTTTCTGGGTCTGCCCTAGGACTCTTAAAAAGATACTTATGAGCTTCAGGCACCCTGTAATACCTATCTGGTTTAACAGGCGCAGGAGGCAAAGAATCAGGATTAAGAGAAGCCTCTGCAAACACATCTTCCACCACATTCAGAACAGGAGGTAGAGCCAAAGGCCTATGCTGGGGTAAAACAAAATTCCTAAGCCTTTTCCTGGAATCAGAGAAATCCTGACCTTCCCATTTAAAATGCTCTCATGGAATGAAGAGTCTCTGAAAAAGAAAAATCCTCAGGAGGAGAAGCAGAAGGAGTAGAATCATCCACATCAGAATCCGAATAAGGAGAATACTCCTGCAAGTCTTCAGCGAAGACTCAGACACATCGAAGCCTGCTCATAATCCCCAACACTGGTTCCATCCTAGGCCTCTTATCAGGAGGGGCATGAGCCTCTAACTAAAGTAATTAAGTCTTCTGCCATTTTAAGCATGTGCTTCTTGGGGACAGAACCTGAAGAACTAGGAGTGACACCCACAGAAGCTAAACTAGACCTGCCTCTAGGAGAAGCCTTGGAAACAGAAAGAGGGGCCTAGACACCTTAGGAAGGGAGGGAGTACAGTTATCTGAGAAGCCCCTGCAGCCTGACCTGCCTCCTGGGAGGCCACATCCTGTAAAATCAAAGTTTCTCCTGGGACTCCTGAGAGGCCTCCGTCGAACCACGGTTCCACCGGCGTCTGTAAAGAACCGGCGTCGGTTGGATGACTCCTCTAACCTAGGTTTGAATGCCTTGTCTTTGCTTCTTTGAGGAAGCGGCGGATCATCCGGCGGCATATTGTAATGCACCGCTTCCCAAAGACCAACCTGGCACAATCTAATCTTTCGCTAATGCGTTTGAACCTAGCAAAAGCGACACCCAACAACGTCGTGCTCAGGTCCTAAACAAGGTATACACAAATTATGGTAATCCCTATGCGGTATCTGTTTCCCACAAGAAATACAGTTATTCACTTTTTCTGACATCCGGTAAACCACTGAGGCAAGAAAAACCAAAATATTCCCCAGCGTACTTAACCAACTCTGACTTGGTCTGAAACTCCGAATTGAAAATTTCAGAGCCAACGGCACTTGCAACACTGCTTCTGCATCGGACCATGCGGCAAAAGACTGAGGATATGAAGTGGTCATGCGCATTTGTACCCTGGCGTTCTGATGTCAGTCAAATGCTTGACGGCGTCAGCCTTATACTCTGATATTCGGGCCGACCGAGGGACAGCGGACTACCCAAGTGTTAGGACTGCAGCAATGTGAGATGAAGAACATCAAAAATTTCAGGAGTCAGCCGACCAGCACTTGCGAACTGCTTCTGCTTCGGGCATTGTACGGCAAGAAAGACTGATGTAATGGCATCGGCTGCATGCTTTATATCCCTGACTACCCGACGTCACAGAAGATGAGACAGCAACCGACACAGGACCCAAGACTTTGATAATCAGGCCGACTGAGGGCTACTGCAAGCAGATAACCCTAATGTGATGACTGCAACAGTGAAACACGAAGAAAATCTGCTATGAGCGTAGCTGCCATGGTGCCTAATAGTTTCAGTACTTGATGGGCCGGTACTTTTCTTCTCTGCAAAATTTCCAAGACCTGGTTTCGGGGAGTGGTTATTCTCTCCAGGGGCAATCTTACTGTGGTGGTGGTAGTGTCTAGTTCTGCTCCAATAAAGGAGATACGCTGTGATTGCGACAATGCAAATTTTTCAAAACTGATAGTGATGCTCAACTGAGAGCAGAAACTGAGTGTGTGATCCCTGGACAGAATTAGCTGATGCCTGCAGGTGGCAGTAAGGAGCCAGTCGTCCAGATAGGGAAAAACTCGGAATCCTAGATGCCTCAAGTGAGCCATAACCACTGCCATGCGTTTGGCAAACACTCTGGGGGCTGTTGCAAGTCCAAAAGGCAGTACTCGGAATTGGTAGTGACTGGCTCCCAGCCGGAAAAGCAGATAATCTCTGGATGGCCTAGCCATTTTGATGTGGGAGGACACATCCTTAAGATCTATAGAGCACATCCAATTGCCCACTCCGAGGAATGGGAGAATAGACTGAATCATGACCATACGGAACTTCTCCTTTATAAATGTGCTGAGTCTGCTGAGATCCAAGATGGGCTTCCAGTCCCCGTCTTCTTTGGAATTAAAGAGAATCTGGAGTAAGTTCCGGATCCTATCTGGTCTGCTGGGACTGGCTGGATGACTTTTCCTGCAGCCTCGGGATTTCTATGGCTGCTTGATCACCGAGACTGGGTGGAACGTCTGTGATTTTTTTTTGCCAGCAGGTGGGTTTTCTAAAAATGGAATGACTGGCCTCTGGTAACGATGCTTTGTACCCAAGCATCTGTTGCAATTCCTAGCCAGGCATCTGGATACAAAGCCAAGCAACCCCAGACTGCCTTCAGAGAGGGGCAGTCAGGCTTCCTTTCAGGAGCACTGATAGGGCTTACCAAGGAACTGATCCCCGTCACCCTGGTTCTGCAGACCACTTCTGCCGCCGGGGTGGCGTCTTCCATTACTGCCCCCCTCCTGTGCCCCTGGAGGGGGGATTACTGTGTGTGTTCTGGAAAGCTCCTTGGGACTTCCGGAACCACATTTTTCCACCCTTCTGCCCTTTGGGGTATGGTCTGGTAGGGGTGTAAAAACAGAGTCTTTCCCTCTTGCTCACACCTACTGAGAGTCTCCTTGACTTAGAGCCCAAAAAGAAAAAAAGCCATCGAATGGGGTGTTGACAAAGGAAAGCTTCTGCAAAGGAGGATACGCAAATCCAGGGCAGTCTCGAACAGCTATGGCGGAACCCGCTGCCCAACTCGAACCATCGGCTGCATAGGAAATGAGCCGCGTGGACGAGTTCACAATGGAGTTAAGGGTATTAAGTTGTGCAGTCACTTTGTCAGAGACAGGTCCATCTGTATTACCCTGCAGAGCATCCCCAAGCTCTTTCATATCTTTGAATATGGGTAAAATGAGTCAAACAGTTAAGCGATAGCATTGCAAAGGTTGCAGAACTAAAGATGCGTTTCCCATATCCGTCCATCGTCCTGGAATCCCTATTAGGAGGATGGACAGTAGAAGAGGTTTCTGACAGCTCTTTCTTGGTGGCTGCCGCCATCACCATGGCATCAATGGGGACTTCCTTAGTGAGGAACATCTTGTCTTGGGAGAGGTGATAAACTTGTTGGGCCTCCAAGGGACCAGTTCCATAGCATCAGGAGACTCCCACGCCCTTCGAGCAACCAATTCCACCAACTCGAAGGGTGGACTCACCCAGGAGGTGACAGATTGAGACCAAAAGGCCTTCAGGAGCATGAACTCATCCTCAGCAGGGCTAACAGACTGCCAGTCACACTTCTGCTTTAGAACATCTAGGATATCAGCAAATGAGATATCCTCCAAGGGGAACCCTTCCGATTTCTATAAGTCAGTGTCTGATGTCAAAGACTCCTGCGGGGAATCTAAATGCCTCCTCTTACATGGTCTCTTCCTCGGAACCTCATCAGAGGAGGCTTCTGAGGTCTCAGTAGTGCAAGGGTCACCCAATGGGGTTACCCGAGGCTCCGAGTCTCGATGCTTCACAGGGACCTGCGATGTAGAGGCAGAAAGCGGCACTTTAGGAGAGGAGGAGGAGGAACATGACGATGTGCGTGTATTAGATGACATAACCCTCCTCATGGCATCAAAAGCACCACTGCTCTGACCCGAGGAAGCTGCTCGTTCTGAAAAAAAGACGGCAACTTCTCCGGCACTGTGACAGTGGGCTCCGAATCAAAGGACTGAGCCAAGCTCATCCGCGCCGAAGCCCCGAGAGGAATGGTCGGAACCGACGCATCAGTTCGACCCCCCCCCCCCACAGAGCAGATTAGAGTGTCGGCTCCCAGACTCTTCCAATGGAACTGAAGAAGTAAGTTTTGACGGAGCCAAAGGCTCCACAACCATCAGATCCTTCTCCTACGGCTCGGAAGGTCCTGTTCGGCTCGGTGGAGAAGTCACAGCCGGTGGGATGGTCTTAGACCCAAAGACCTGTTGGGTCGATGCAGATAACAATTTAGCCAGTGCCAGGTTCTCCAGAAGCCTCTGCACCACCCAGTCCACATCCACATCAGAAAGGTCCTCGAAGAACAAGTCGAAGAACCGAAGATGCCACCAATTGAAGGATAGGTGAATTCAAGGTTTCAGAGACCAGCTCCAAGACCGGGGACAGGCTCCGAAAAACTTGCTCGGTGCACGGCTCCAAAGACTGCAGAGCAGGCGACCGCATCTTCACGGTAAGGCTTGGAGCAGATGACTTGGGCTCCGAGGACACCTTTGAAGACTTTGACCCCTTCGATGACTTGGAGGTCTGGTCAGCCTTGACCAAGGACACCTGAAAATCTGGCTTCAACAAGCCTCCATCTACCAGCTTCCTTCTTCTCTCTAGTAAAACCCTACTACTGAAGGAATGGGAGATAGAGCAATCCTCCTGGAGGTGAACTGGCCCCAAACCCAAATTTTAAACCCACAGACATTGAAATAGCAAACACTAAATGATCAAACACGCTGAACTAGTTG
>NC_056731.1:910544343-910562866 GCF_019279795.1 Protopterus annectens | reverse complement strand
AGTAACAAAATAAGATCAAGATAAGGAGAAGATAAGTCTGAATGAGGAGTCAATGCTAGAATCAAAGGGGCTGCAACCAACTAGGACATAGTGTCATGGAAAGGGTGTGACACAAGAATGCCAAAGAAGCTGAAAAGTAAGGAGTACAAAACAGTGATGCAACCAGTACTATTATATGGTATAAAAACATGGGCAGTGAAGGCAGAGCAGCTGAGAAAGCTAGGGAAGATGAAGTGTCTGACTCACGTGGTAGGATTCTTGCTGTAGAACAGAAAAAGAAATGGACATCAGAGCAAGTGTCCAAGAAGCTTCAATTGCACAAAATGTCAAACAGAACAGATTGCGGTCTTCCTAGCACATATGCAGGAAAGCAGAAGACAATATAATGAACAGCATTAGGGACAGAGGGGAAGACGGCAAGAGAAGATAAAGGCACCCATTAAAGAAATGTAGGGACCGTGTCAAGACCTGTAACAATGAGTCATGGCTGTTGAAGGAAGTAAGAGAGAGTGGCTCTGAATCAAGTAAGATGGTGGAATCTGACAACACCCCAATCTGTGTAGAAAATTGGAAAGAGGACGGATGATGATGATATGGCAGAAAGAACAGTTGAGCAAAATCTTACCATAATGGTAGATCTCCCTCTCTTCACTGTTGCAATATTTCTTAGAATAGGGATCCCCTACCAAAGGCGGCGCAAAGTCCGGCCAACATACCAAAGCCTTTAGGTTGACAAGGGTATGCTCTCCGTGTACAGCAGAAGGGCAGAAAGGAGAGATCTGAACATATCAACCTCAAAACAGAAAGCTCCAGTAGGAATGCCAGTCCAAGGATTAGAAAGGTAACAATCACATCCAGAAGGGAGAAGACCCAGGGGAGGAGGGATGAAGTGAATACTGCAACACTTACGAGAAGGACATATACCGTTATGATAAGATTTGATACAACTGTACTATATCCATCCATTTTACTTCTGCAGTATTCCTTACAATAGAGGGAGAGTGCAAAAGCTCAGGAAAAAGAGAGGGAAGAGGAAAGACCAGCAGAGACCTCTAGGAACCCATGAAAAATGGCCCTAGCAAAACCAGCTCTAGCCCTGGATATCACATCCGACTTACAGTGCTTGGTAAAAGCATGCACAGAAGTCCAGGTAGCTGCTTCAAAACAGAATTAGTATCCAAACCCTTGAAAAAAGCACCAGAAGTCGCAGCCCTAGTAGGATGAGCCTTAACAGAGGAAGGAAGGCTCTTTCCATAAAAAGAAATCGCTTTACACATCGAAGAAGAAACAGCTTGCTTAGAAGCAGACAATTCTAAAGATCTATGATGAAAGGAAACAAAAAGCTGATCAGATATGTGAAATGCTTTGGTCTTATCCAAATAAAATCGGAATTGTCTATGCACATCCAAAGTGTGCAAAATATTCTCACTAGTATATTGCAGAGAAGGGAAAAAAAGTAGGCAAATGAATACACAGAGAACTCATTCACCATTTCAGGAATAAAACAAGGTTTAGCACGAATGGACACCCTGGCCTTACGGAAAACTAAAAGAGGAAAAGCCATAATGGCTTGAATCTCAGACACCCATCTGGCAGAAGTAAGATTCAACAGAACAGTTTTGCAAGTACAACGATGCGAGGAAGCTGATGCTACAGGCTCAAAAGCAGCCTGGGTCAATTTTTCCAGAACAAAATTAAAGTGTCAAAGAGGAGGGACAGGCTTCCTGGGAGGGCTAATATAAAGGATGCCTTTAAGAAACTGTTTAACCTCAAACCTAGAGGCTAAAGGCAGACAAGAAGAAACAGCTGACAAGTGGCCATTAACAGAAGAGTATGCCAACCCTGCATTGAACGGTTCACACAGGAGAGAGAGAGAACCAAATGAACAGCCACAAAAAGTGGATCCAGGTTAAGAGAAAGACATGAAACAGAAAACTTCATCCATTTGGTTAAGTAGGATTTCCTATTCGTGGGTTTCCTGGCCTTCTGCAGGACCCCAAGCTCGACCTCAGAAAAAAGGCATCTATATGGGATCAAAATCCTAATCATCCACAGTGTAAGCTGAAGAGTGGAGAGGTGGGGATGGAGGAGAGATACCCTGTCTTGTGTGAGTAGGTCCACAGTGTGAGGTAACTTGTGATGATCGCCTTTGGCTAAATGCAGAAAAGGGAAAGTACAGCTGTGTACACTCACCATAAATGTAGATGTTAGTGTATTCACTGTTGCAGTCATTACATTTGGGGTCATCTGCCTGCAGGTAGCTCTTAGCCGGCCTGAATATCAAATTCTTGGATCCCTGCATCAGATGCTCTCTTCTTCCATGACTTCAGGTCGTCAGGGGTATAACACATGCAGCCGACGCCATTATATCAGTTTTTCTTGCCCCAGATTTCAGGTGCCCCCATAATGGGAAGCAATTATATGTCAGGTTACACCTCCAACAAAAAGTAAATACACCAGAAAGCTGAAATACACTAAACAAGAAGAAAAGTATAGCCAAGAGAAGTCAGGGGGCTGGAGGGAAGATAACCAGGACTGCAACAGTGAATACACTAACATCTACATTTATGGTAAGTGTACACAACTGTACAGTGTTCTTCGTGTTTCACTGTTGCAGTCATTACATTTGGGTTGATTCCCAAAGCTAAGGAAGGGAGGAGGAAAGTAAAGAGCATTAGGACCAGCTATTAAGCCCTGCAAGACTGCAGTGGCAAAACCAGCTCTGGATTTAGAAAAAATAAGCATGTGGTAATGCTTGGTGAAGGTATGTACATAGCCTCCAGGTAGCAGCTTCTAGGATGTCCCTGGTAGGGACACCTCTGAGAAAGGCTATAGAAGTAGATGCAGCATTGGTGGAATGTGATCTTATCCCCTGTGGGGTAGGTTTTCCATGGTGCTTATAACAGAAGTGAATGCAATGGGCTATCCACTTAGAAATGGTTTGCTTTGAAATGGCCTTCCCCTCTGCCCCTGCAGCAAAGCCAACTAGCAGTTGTTCAGATTTTCTGAAAGGCTTAGTCCTGTCCAAATAAAATCTAAGTTGTCTGTGCACGTCCAAATAGTGCAGTATTCGTTCTCCTTTGTTCTGTGGATTAGGGAAAAAAGTAGGCAAATGGATTGACTGGTCAAGGGCCACACTAGACACCACCCTGGGCATAAAGGAAGGATTGGTCCTGAGGGACACGCTGTCTGCATTGAAGATTACTAAGGGCTCCACTGCCATTAGGGGCTGTAATTCAGACACTCTTCTTGCTGAAGTGATGACTAGAAGGAAGGCTGTTTTTCAAGAAAGGAATTTCAACTCTGCAGTTGCAGCTGGCTCAAAAGGAGGTAGAGTGAGCTTTTCCAATACAACGTTAAGGTCCCAGGCTGGAGTAGGAGCTCTCCTGGGTGGTCTTAAATGTTGGGCCCCTCTGAGGAACTGCTTTAGCAGGGGGTGAGAGAAGAGGGGTGGTTCAGTATTATAATGTGCTGAAATGGCAGAGGCATGAATTTTAATTGACGAGAAGGAAAGGCCCTTATGGAGCATCTCTGTGAAGTACTGAAGAATATGCGGTAAGCTGGGCACCGTTGTGCCCATCCCCCGAGTCTGGCTCCAAGAACAGTATCTTTTCCACTTTTCAGCATAGGATTTCCTACTACTAGACCTCCTTGCCTCCAGAATGACATCTAGCACCTGCTTACTGAGGGATGCTATTGGAGAGCTTACGGAATTAGCCAGGCTGCAAGGTTCAGGGTTTGAAGCTGAGGGTGCAGAATCTGGCCCTCCTGCTGGGACAGCAGGGAAAGGGTCTGAGGCAGGTGCCATGGTTCCAGCAGTGACATACTGTGCAAGAGATGGTACCAGTGCTGGCGTGGCCAGTCTGGTGCATTCAGTATTGTCCTTGGTTTGTCCTGTTTGATCTTTAGCAGAACTTTCAAGAGGAGAGGCAGAGGGGGAAAGGCATAAACTGAGAGGTTTTTCCAGGTGAAGGACAGGGCATCCACTTTCCAAGCTTGTCTGTGGGGAGTCCTTGTGCAGAATTTGTCCAATTGGTAGTTCTGAGGGGAGGCAAATAGGTCTATCTCTGGATTCCCCCATTTGTTTCTCACAATGTTGAATATATATTTGGTTCCAGTTTCCACTCGTGTGGGTGCATGAGATTTCTGCTTAGGTAGTCTGCCAGCAGATTTAGTTTACCTGGCAGGAATTAAGCTTGTAGGTGCACTTGGTAGCTCAAGGCTGTGTTCCACAGAGCCATGGCTAGTCTGCAGAGAGGGTATGAATGGGTTCCCCCCTGCTTGTTTATGTACCACATAACAGTGGTGTTGTCTGTCTTCACCAATAATTGTCCTGGAAGAATGTGGTCCTTGAAGGCTGTCTGGGAATTCTGTACAGCTAACATTTCTTTTTGATCGATATGCAGGTCCATCTGACTCTGGTTCGATTTGCCCTGAATGCACTGCCCTGCCAAATGAGCCCCCCATGCACAGTCTGATGCATCTGTTAGATTTTGAGCGGCAGGGGTTAGAGTGAATGGGAGCCCCTTGTTGTGTTACCAGGCCTCTGTCCACCAAAGGAACTCTGTCTTCATACAAGAAATGATCGAAATTACTGATTCCAGGGTCCTGAGAATGTTGACACCATAGGCTTTTTAGATACCATTGTAGTTTCCTCATAAGCAGTCTTGCATATGGAATTAGTAGAATGCAAGAGGCCATGAACCCCAGGGCTTGCAGGATTTTCCTTGCAGATAGCTGGGTCTTTGTGGCCAGTAGTTTGAAGTAGGCTGTCAAACTTGTTTCTCTGGTGTTGGGTAAGCTATCTGGGAAGTTGTGTTCAAGCTGGCTCCCAGGAATACAACTTGTTGGCAGGGTAGTAGATGAGAATTTTTTTCGTTTATGGTTTACCCCAGTGACAGACATTTCTTTACAAAATGCCAGATGTTTTACTAGCATTTCCTGGCTTTCTACCTGAATTAGACAGTCGTCCAGGTATGGATATATCTGAATATTTCTTTGTCTGCAAAATGCAATGACTGGATCTAGGCACTTTGTGAATACCCTGGGAACAGTAGATAAGCCAAAAGGGAAGTGCAGTGAACTGATAGTGCATGGAGTCTGCTCTGAAGCGTAGGTATTTCCTGCAAGATTCCCTTATTGGAATGTGCAGGTAAGTTTCCTTTAATTCTAAGGCTGACAACCAGGCATATTTGCCTAGCATAGGAAGCAGCTGTTGAAGTGTTAGCATTTTGAATTTTGGGAATACCAAAAAGGTGTTTAGACTAGAGAGGTCCAAGATAGGACGCCAGGAGCAGTCTTTTCTGGGTACCAGGAAAAATCTGGAGTAAAAACCCTGTCCCCTTTCTTCTGCTTGGACAGGTTGAATAGCCCTGATACTTAGAAGAGAGTGAACCTGCTGTTGAGCCTCTGGCCAACCGTTTGGGGATGGTAAGGTGTGGAAGTGGAATCTGTATACTTGGAAAACTATATTTAAAACCCATTTGTCCTGGGTAAGGAGTTCCCAGTTTTTTTGCATGCCGGGTGATCTTTCCACATAAGGGAGCAGGCAGTTGAGCAGGGCTTGGAAGGTTTAAGGTTAAGTCACTGTGACATTTTTCCAGAGGGGGGTGAGTTACTACTTCCAGCTTTGGAAGTGGGAGCCCCCCACTGCTTAGGCCTGTGAGTACCTTGAGACTAGCCTAGGTGGTCTGCTGTTTCTGGGTTTGGACTGAGAAGGCCTGGAAGAGACAGGAAAGGACCAATTCTTTGAAGGCCAATGCCTACTAAATCTGAGAGGCTGTACTTGCAGGAAATCTTTAACAGTTTGCATAGATTTAGCTTTTTTCCTCCATCTTTTTAAAGGACGACTTCTGCTTTGTTACCAAACAGGTGGTCTTGGTTTAAGGGAGCATCCAGTAATTTAGCTTGAACATGATCTGGCAAATTTTGTGCCTTAAGACCAGCATGCCTTCTAAGAACAGACCCAGTAACAGCAGCCCTGCAAGATGCTTCTAAAGAATCAAAACCACATTGCAAAGTATGTTTACCAACTTGTTCAGCAGAATGCATTAAATCATGTAATTCTGTATTTTCAGCACAGTCAGGAATCAACATTTTCTGTTTAAGTAGTCCCATAATATGCTGCTACCTTTAACATATGAAACTGGCAGTTAAAGGCCCTAATAGCCAAAGTAGCAGAAGCGTACACCTTCTTACCCAATCTGTCCAAGGCCTTGGAATCGCTATCAGAGGGGGTAGGGTTTTTGTCAGTAGTAGCCTTAAACGTCTTTAGGTCCTTGGGAAATGGTCTCTGGGTCCCCAGTAGGATTCTTGAAGAGGAACTTGTGAGAGTCAGGTACTCTAATACCAGTCAGGTTTCCTTGGAGCTGGAGGTAAAGTGTCTGGGGCCAGGCTGGATTCCAAGAAGGCATCATCTACAATGTCCAAGACATGAGGGATAGCTAAAGGCCTGTGTTGAGGGAGGAGTAAGAATTCCCTAAGCCTCTTTTTGACTCAGAGTAATCCTAGCTTTCCCAGTGGAAATCCTCCCTACGAGTATGCAAGGTTTCACCAAAGGAGAAAAATCTTCTGGAGGGGAAGCAGAGGGAATGGAATCCTCTGCATCAAAATCCTCATTAGGTAGATAAGGGCAAATCCTGGTACTCAGAAGAAACCGAAATTTCAGAATCCTGATCAGAAGAATCAGAAGGAAAATCAGTTCTAGGTCTCAGAAGGAGAAGTATGGCTTCCCCTAATTAAAGTAATAAGGTCTTCAGCCATTCTTATTTGTTTTTTAGGCATATGGGCCTGACCATGTGGTTTGGACATCGGTTTTCTAGGCGTTGGTCGAGTTTTAGGCCTTGAAGAAGAAGATGGCGTCGGTTTGAAATGCAAGTCTGTAGGCCTGAATACACCCTCAGAAGCCATTGCCTGCACAGCAGCTCCAGACCCATCCAAGGTACAGATATCCGCAGGTTCCATAGTCGAAGTAACTCGTGGCATACCGGACTCCGAGTGGGTGTCAGTAGAGGCCTGCAAATCTATAGTAGCGGGTATCAGGGGCTGCGAAAGTACCTCACTGAGTACCGGCGAACTGGTGACTAGCTAAACAGAAGCATAGTCGGCAGCTTTGGACCTATGTGGTCTGTCTTTATCTTTACGTTTTTTTCGGAATGTCGGTAGTCGGATGGCTTACTGAAGCCATTTCTGGACAGTTAAAGAGCACCAAAATAATTTGCTGCAAAAATAAACAGACGACGAATAGTACGTGGGTTGAATAAGGCACAAAACTGACAGCAAGGGATGCTGTGGTCTGGGCCTAGGCAAGGAATGCAGCATGAATGAAAATCTTTGAGGTATTTGCTTTCCACAGGTAATACAGTTGTTTTTACTGACATCGGTTTAGAGCAAGAAAAAGGATCCCCAACAGGGTACTTAGCTTTTTTGAAGACTTTGGTTCTGAAACTCGAAAACGAAAATTTCAGGAGTCGGCCAACCGGCACTTGCGAACTGCTTCTGCTTCGGGCACTGCACGGCAAGAAAGACCGATGTAATGGCATCGGCTACATGTTTCATACCCCTGACGTCATGGAAGAAGAGACCGCATCCGATGCAGGGATCCAAAACTTTGATATTCAGGTCGGCTAAGTGCTACCTGCAGGCAGATAACCCAAAATGTAATGACTGCAACATTGAACCACGAACGGGCCAAAAGGGATTTACCAACAAAATTTTGGGAGCATCCTGCTTTATCTTCAACAGGATTTTTGGAATGAGAGGAAGGGGAGGGCAAGCATAAAGAAATGTTCCCTTCCAGGAAATAGAAATGGTGTCCACCTTCCAGACCAGAGGACTGGAATAAAAAACAAAGTTGCCTGTTTACAGAGGATGCATACAGACCTACTTGAGGAGATCCCAACCGGTGGACAATGTCCAGAAACACATCCCTGTGAAGCATGAACTCATGAGACTGGGATATCGACTTGCTCAGAGAGTCTGCCGCAATGCTCTGATCTGAGGGAAATGTAAACTGCCTGAAGTGTCACTTGACAGCTAGCTCCAGCTCCCACAAGAAGTACTAACCTGCATAAGAGATAAGATCTGGTCTCCCCTTGCTTGTTGACATAACACATTACTGTGGCATTGTCTTAGTACCCTGAGGAACCCTAGAGTGAAGAGGATAAAATGCTTAAAGAGCCAACAGAATAGTTCTCATTCTTACACTGATGTAGTTTTTTGTTGAAGCGACCACAGACCCTGCACTATTATAGAGCCAAAGGAAGTCCCCCATCCCTTGTTTGAAGAGTCTGTGATCAGCTCCTGGGAAGGGAAGTGGAGGTTGAAAAGGAAGCGCTGGATTAAGTGACAACTGCCAAATCCACCATTGAAATAGGAGCTTGAGGCAAGGAAGAGGAGGAACTATGGAGCTTGAGGCAAGGAACAGGAGTAAAGTATAGTTGTGTACACTTACCATAAATGTAGATGTTAGAGTGTATTCACTGTTGCAGTCATCACACTTGGGTTTATCTGCCTGCAGGTAACCCTCAGTCAGCCCCAATACCACAGTCTTGGGATTTCTGCGTCGGATGCTGTCAATTCTTCCATTATGTCAGGTCATCAGGGGTATAAAACAGGCAGCCGATGCCATTACATCAGTTTTTCTTGCCCCAGATGTCAGGAGCCCCCAAATAGTAAGCTAGTATATGGGGGGGGGGAACACCATCAGTGAAAAGTAAATACCACTACCATTAAAAATGGCCACAGAGAGGAGAGGTAGAAAGGATAGAGAAAACCAGGGGGCTGGAGGGGAAACCAGGACTGCAACAGTGAACTCTCGAACATCTACATTTATACTAAGTGTACACAACTGTACTATGTTCTTCGTGTTTCACTGTTGCAGTAATCACACTTGGGTTGACTCCCAAAGCTGAGGAAGGGTGGGGGCAGTCAAGAAGTGTTAGGGCTGGCTAGCAGGCCTTGTAAGACTGCTGTAGCAAATCCAGCTCTGGATTTAGAAAAAATAGTCAAGTGGTAATGCTTGGTGAAGGTGTGCACAGAACTCCAGGTTGCAGCTTCCAGAATGTCCCTGACAGGGACTCCCCCAAGAAATGCTGTAGAGGTGGAAGTAGTCCTAGTGGAATGTGGTCTGATCCCCTGTGAGGTAAGTTTCCATGGTGTTTGTAGCAGAAATGGATGCAGTGTGCTATCCATTTGGAAATGGTTTGTTTTGAAATGGCCTTGCTCTCTGCCCCTGTAGCAAAGCCCAACAGCTGGTCAGATTTTCTGAAAGGTTTACTCCTGTCAAGGTAGAACCTGAGCTGTCTGTGCACTTCCAAGGAGTGCAGGATCCTTTCCCCTTTAGTCGGAGGAAGAAGGTTGGCAAATGGATGGATTAGTTTAGAGCCACACTGGACACCACCTTAGGCATAAAGTACGGATTATTCCCGAGGGAAACTCTGTCAGCATGGAAAATAATGAAGGGTTCCACAGCCATTAGCGCCTGTAACTCAGACACTCTTCTTGCTGAAGTTATGGCTAAAAGCAAGGCGGTTTTCCAAGAGAGGAATTTTAACTCTGCTGAAGCAGCAGGTTCAAAAGGGGGAAGCGTGAGCGTTTCCAGTACAAAGTTAAGGTCCCAGGCAGGGGTGGGTGCTCTCCTAGGGGGCCTTAAGTTATTAGCCCCTCTTAGGATCGGTTTGATGAGAGGGTGAGAAAAAAAAAAAAAAAAAAGAGGTGGCTCAGCATTATAATGAACTGAGATGGCAGAGGCATGAATCTTAATGGAGGAGAAGGATAAGCCTCTGTGGAATAGCTCTGCTAGGTAATCCAGGATTAGAGGTAAGGAGGGCACAGCTGTGTCATTTCCCTGAGAGTGATTCCAAGAACAATATCCTTTTCCACTTTTCAGCATAGGACTTCCTAGTACTAGGACTTCTGGCCTCAAGAATGTTGTCCAGCACCTGTTTGCTGAGGGTTGCTGGTGGTGTATTCAGGGGATAAGCCAGGCTGCAAGGTTTTGGGTTTGCAACTGTGGATGCAAAATCTGTCCCTCCTGCTGAGGCAGCAGGGTAGGAGTCTGGTGAAGGTGCCAGGGTGGCACTGTTGTCAGACTACGTAAGTGGGTACCACTGATGGCGTAGCCAGTCTGGGGCAATAAGAATTGCCCTTGGCCTGTCCTGTTTGATTTTGAGCAGTACTTTTGAGAGGAGGGGCAGAGGGGGAAAAGGCATAAATTTAGAAGTTTTCCCATTGCTGCGAGGGTTTCTGGTGCAGAATTTGCTCAACTGGTGGTTCTCAGGGGAGGCAAAGAGGTCAATGTCTGGTGTTCCCCACGTCTGGATTAAAAGGTTGAAGGAGTTGGGCTCCAATTTCCACTCGTGTGGGTCTAGGAGATTTCTGCTTAATTCGTCTGCCAGTGAATTTTGCTTGCCTGGCAGGAACTGAGCTTGTAGATGCACTTGGTTGCTCAAGGCTGTGTTCCACAGCACCACGACTAACCTGCAGAGTGGGTAAAAATGGGTTCCCCCCTGCTTGTTTATGTACCACATAACTGTGGTGTTGTCTGTTTTTATCAGCAGCTATCCTGGAATGATTAGGTATTTGAAGGCCGTCAGAGCATTCTGTACAGCTAGCATCTCTTTTTGATTGATGTGTAGGACAATTTGGCCTGGACTCCAGTGGCCCTGAATGCATTTGCCTGCCATGTGAGCCCCCATGCATAGTCTGATGCGTCTGTAGTCAGGGTTTGGGTGGTGAGGGGTTGAGTGAAAGGCAGTCCCTTGTTGTGGTTGCTTGCTTTTGCCCAAAGGAACTCTGCCCTTAGACAAGGTACGACTGGAATGATTGTTTCCAGGTCCTGAGAATGTTGGCACCAAAGACTTTTTAAAATACCACTGACGCTTCCTCATATGCAGTCTTGCATATGGAATTAGCAGAATACATGAGATTATGAACATGGGATTGCAGTATTTTCCTTGCGGACAGCTGGGTTCTGGTGGCCAGTTGTTTGAAGTAGTTGGTCAGATAGACCTGTTTTTCTGGAGTGAGAAATGCCATCTGGGAAGTTGTATCCAAGATTGCTCCCAGGAATACAATCTTTTGACTGGGCACCAGTTGTGATTTCTTTTCTTTGCTGGTGTACCCCAATGAAGTGAGAAGGCTTTTTACAAATGCCAGTTGCTGAAGTAGCAGTTCCTGAATCAGGCAATCACCCAAGTAAGGGAAAATTTGCATATTGCAGGCAGAGAAATATCCAATGGCTGGAGCCAGGCACTTTGTAAATACTCTGGGCACAGTAGATCAGCCAAAGGGAAGTGCAAAGAACTGATGGTGCATAGAGCCTGACCTGAAGCGTAGATATTTTCTGCTCGACTCCCTTATGGGGATGTGCAGATAAGCTTCTTTTTAGTCTAGAGTGACTAACCAGGCATCCTTGGCTAGCACAGAGAGAAGCTGTTGCAGAGTAAGCATCATGAATTTTGGGACCACCAGAAAGGTGTTGAGAATTGATAGATCCAGGATTGGGCTCCAAGAACCCTCTTTTCTGGATACCAGGAAAAGTCTGGAGTACAAACCCTGCCCCCTTTGTTCTACTGGAACAGGATGAATAGCTCTGATATTGAGCAGGGAAAGCACCTGCTTTTGAGCATCTACCCACTGGTTTGGAGGAAGGTCTGTAAACCTGCTTGGGATTGGCAGTGAGTGGAAGTCGAATCTGTACCCCTGGGATACAATGTTTAGGACCCATCAGTCCTGAGTAAAAGACATCCATTATTTTGCATGAAGGGCAAGTTTCCTCCTAGGGGCACAGGTAATTGGGCAGGGCTGGGAAGGATAACTGAAAAGTCATTGTGAACTTTTTCCATAAGGGATCGGCTTACCACTCCTTGTTTTTGAGGTGGGAGCAATCCACTGTTTAGAGCTCTGCATACCCTGAGACTGTAGTCTGGGTGGCCTGTTTACCCTGGGTTTGGACTGAGAAGGCCTTGAAGAGGCTGGAAAGGACCAGTTTTTAGAAGGCCAATGCCTACTGAATCTAGGTGGCTGCACTTGTAAGAATTTAGATTTAGCTTTTTCTTCCATCTTACGAACAACTTCTGCTCTGGTACCAAACAAACTGTCCTGATTTAAAGGAGTTTGATCTGACATGATCTGGCAAGGTTTGTTCCTTCAGCCAAGCATATCTTCTCAGTACAGACCCTGTGACTGCAGCCCTACAAGATGCTTCTAGGGCATCAAAGCCATACTGCAAAATATGTTTACTAACTTGGTTTGCAGAATGCATTAACTCTTGTAAATCTTTATTTTCTGCACAATCTGGAAATAACACCATTTTTTGTTTAATTAGTTCCATAATATGTTGCTGGTACTTCAACATGTGAAACTGGCAATTCAATGTCCTGATGGCAAGAGTTTCAGAGGTATATACCTTCTTACCCCATCCGTCTAAAGCTCTGGAATCCCTGTCTGAAGGGGTAGGGTTTTTGGCTATAGTAGCATTAATGCCTTTAGGTCCCTGGATCCGCAGTAGGATTCTTAAAGAGAAATTTGTGAGAATCGGGTACTCTGTAGTACCGGTCAGGTTTTCTAGGGGCCAGTGGTGAAGTGTCTGGAGTAAGAATGGATTCCATGAAGCCATCATCTACAATATCCAGGACAGGGGGTATAGCTAGAGGAATGTGCAGAGGCAACTCTAAAAATTCTCAGAGTCTCTTTTTGGACTGAGGGTAGTCCTGGCATTCCCAGTGGAAATGCTCTCTTAAAGTATGCAAGGTTTCACCAATAGAAAAATCCTCTGGATGGGGAGGAAGAAGGAATGGATTCCTCTGCATCTGAATCCTCATAGGTAGATAAGAGTATGTCCTGGTAATCAGAAGGGTCAGAGTCATCAGACTCCTGGTTTGTAGAATCAGAATGAAACTCAATTTTGTCTTTTAGCAGGGGAAGGCTGGCTTCCGCTAATTAGGGTAATAAGGTCTTCAGACATTCTAAGCATTTGTTTTTGTGGCATGGAAGCTTGAGCATGCGCTTTGGTCATCGGTTTTCTAGGCGTAGTGTGTAGTCTGGGCCTAAGAAACTCGGTAGTTTTAGCTAAAAACAAAGTTGTCTGTTTAATGTGAACATCGGTAGGTTGGAATACACCCTCAGAAGCTGGTGCCTGCACAGCGGCTCCAGACCCATCCAAGGTGGACACATCAGCAGGTTCCATAGTCGAAGAAGCATCTCGTGGCATACAGGACTCCAAATGGGTCTCAGCAGAGACCTGCAAATCTGTAGAAGCGGGCATCCGGCGCCTCAATGAGTACCGGCAGACTGGCGCCTAGCTTAACGGAACCGCCGTTGGCAGTTTTGGGCCTATGTGGTCTGTCTCTGTCTTTATCTTGACTTTTTTTGGAAGATTGTTAGTCGGATGGCTTATCGAAGCCATTTCGGCATACAGAGAATGAGAGCGAAAGAATGTAGCGACAAGGATAGCCCAACAAAGAACGGTTTGGGAGTTAAACAAGGCACAAAACCAACAGCGAGGGACGTCATGGTCTGGGCCTAAATAGGTGACACATTAAGAATGAAAATCTCTGTGAAGTATTTGCTTTCCACAGGCAAGACAATTAACTTTTTCTGATGTCGGTTAGAGCAAGAAAAAAAGAAACCCCAACAGGGTACTTAGCTTTAGAAGACTTCAGGTTTGAAACTCGAAAAATGAAAATTTCAGGTAGCGGCCGACCGGCACTTGCAAACTGATTCTGCTTCGGGCTCCTTCTCGGCAAGAAAGACTGGTGTAATGGCATCGGCTGCCTGTTTTATACCCCTGACGACCTGACAATGTAAAAGGCGACAGCATCCGACACAAAATCCCAAGACTCAGTATTCGGGTCAACTGAGGGCTACCTGCCGGCAGATAACCCAAGTGTGAAGACTGCAACAGTGAAACGCAAAGAACATCTATGTAAGCTAGAGGATGAGAGTGCTGAAGCCAGACTGACTTTAGAAACCACTGAAGCTTTCTTAGGTTGAGTTTGTAGAGTGAGTAAAGGAATGGTAGAGGCCATGAAATCCAGACCGCTTAGAAATTCCCTGTCTGTAACGGACGCAAGTAGAAGGGAATAAAAAAAGGCAATGACAGTTATGGCCTTGGAAGGATGCTGGGATGCCAGCACTGGAACAGTCTGGATCCTGCAACCCAGAAACACACTATCCTGTGAAAGGGTCAGAAAATACTTTTGGAAATTTATAGTGGACCCCAGGCTTTGCAGGACAGAAATAGCAATGTGAAGATGCTGCAGTAGAATCTCTGGAGAAGAGAACTGAAAAAGTAGGTTGCCTGGTTAGGGAAAGACCTGCAACCCCCTTAGCCTGCAAAAAGCAATCACAGGAGCAAAGCATTTGGTGAATACCCTTAGGACAACCGAGAAGACATAGGGCAAAGCACAGAAATGAAAATGCCAGGAAGCAGAGAAATGTAAAACCTTTCTGAAAAGCGGATGAATAGAGATATGAAGACAAGCATCCTTGAGGTACAGAGAAATTAGAAAGGCTAGAGTAAACAGCAGAGAAAGTCTGAAATGACAACATTCAAAAGAAAGGGACCTTCAGAAAGGTGAGAGATCCAGAATGGGTCTCCCAAGTGTTCTCTTTTCTGAGGACCAAGAACATTCTGGAATAAAACCTCTTCCCCCTTTGGGAAACTGGAACTTCCTAAATAGTTCTCCAAGACACTCCTAAGCGCCTCTGAAAAAAAAAAAAAAAAGGCTAATCGTTCCTGAGGGATACTGAGGAAAGTCCATGAAAGGGGGAAGAGATTTCTAAACCATGCAGTACTCTTTGTGACAGATGGAAATAACCCAGGAATCCTGAGTAATCTTTAACCAAACAGGAAGGGACAAGTAAAGATGAAGAGAAAGAAGAATGTAGCTGAGAAGAACAGGATAGACCGACAGCACCTGGTTTAGCAGGAAAATGAGACTGCTAAACTAAATGAGTCTGGGTAGCCTTAGCAGAAGGAGCCCTTCTACCATCCTTCTTAACTTTAGGGAGAGGATGAGACTGCCTGCGAACTAAGGTGGCTTATTAGGGTAATTTCTTTGGAATTTAGCTGCAGGAGAAACAAAGATATGCAGCAGAAAGGCAAATATTAAAAACTGGAGACAAGAGTGTTTGTGGAAATTATTATTCACTGTACACCAAGCAGAAGAAAAAACATGTTGAGATGATGTCAGACTCAAGCTGCTGTATCCAGCTGTCTACAGAGTATTTTTTCCTGAAGATCAGATAGTTTTTTGGTGCAGAACAGGCTGAGGAGGAAATACAAAAAAGTCTGTCCAGCAAAAGTGAGCCATAAAACAAAGGGAGACACTGCTTCTAATTCTGATAATAAAGCTCACTGAGAAACTGCCAGTAAAACATTTACCAGTGTTCCCAAGGAAAATGTGCCAGAGACCGAAAAAAGCACAGGAGTTGACTAGAAGAATCAGGAATACCTTGTATTTGAACTGGAGTATGGGGCTAGAAGATGGAGATAAACAAGAAAAAGACAAACACTAAAATTACTGAATAAATATGAGACTATAAAGCATCAATTATATATCTAAAATATCTCTTTGCAAAAACGTAACTGAGAAGGACTGACTTTGTTAAACTTGGGCTGAGTAAAAAGCATACACCCCAATTCATGTCATCAATGTTTGGAAAAATACTAAAATGGGAAAAAATAACTAGGTAAAAAATTGTTCTCAACAGTATTTGTACAAAACGTTACATGGTTACATTACGCAGTAAAAGCAGGTTTGTGCACTATTACATGGTGTAAATTGCACATTACGCAGTAAAAGCAGGTTTGTGCACTATTACATGGTGTAAATTGCACATTACGCAGTAAAAGCAGGTTTGTGCACTATCTAGTCAAGCATACATAAAAGGTTTAAGTTAATATGCTGTAAACTTGCACTGTTGGGGTGGGAGATGGGGTGTAAAGGTGCACTGTTTATAATATATATGCAGAGCAGAGACATTTTCTCTTTTTCATAAGAGAGAGAGAGAGAGAGAGAGAGAGAATGTCTGGCTTAATGCGCTTAGCTTAATCTGTTTAAGCATGTGGGCTTTAAGAAAGAACACTGTAAATGCAGTAAAAAAATTTCCTTTAGCAAATGCATGTCAAGTTTAAGCTGAAAAGTCTGCAACTGAGGGCAGTTGCACATTCTGATGTCCTTACATTCATCGCAGCAGTATTCTTTACTAATGGGATTCCCTGCCGTGAAGCCCTCCATACTGCCAGTTTACAAAATATTTCCGTTGCTTTAAGGTACGCAGAACATCACCTGCTTACTCCTTGTGTAAGGAAGGACATAAAGGTGACGTTCAGGCATTCCATCCTCAAAACTTTTTTGTCACCAGTCCAAACGCTGTTTTAACCACCGGTCTGTTGCTTACATCAGTTTTTCTGTCTGTTGGCTTTTTTGTGCTTGCTCCTGTTGCTGGAGCCATCACTGTTGCAGATAAGTACCCAGTTGGGTTTTTGATTACTTTTCTGTTTTGTTTAGTATTGTTTGGAGTTAATGTCATCCAAGAAGAGTAAATGCTAGTATGGGAGACTTGATTCCTCAAACATAGTCACGATAAGTGTCTTTTTTGCCTTGAAGCTGCTCACGACCCTATATCTTGTTCAATTTTTCAGGTGTTTGTCCCCAAAAACTCTTCGTAGTAGGCTTTTTTTTCCTTTCTTTGTACCTTGAGAACCAGCGACTTAAGGTTCTTGCTGCGGGTACTATGGATGGAACTTCCTGCCCAGAGGGGTCAGCCATCTGGGAAGATGAAGGTGCATAAGTTAAGGTTCGAATATTCCCCTGTCCTGCCTCTGCCAGGTGTTTCTCCCAAGGTGATTATGCATCCAGAGGCTCACCAGTTTGCTTTGTCAGATTCTTCTACCACGTCTGGGATGGAGGCTGGTGAGGATTTGGCGGGCAGCATGTCCAATGAGGCTTTGCATGCGTCGATTTTAGGCATTCAGAGGAACTGCAGTTGACTGTTTTCGAGGGGTCTAATGGGGTTCTGCAGTTTATCTTTCGGGAAGAGGATCCTACTGTTGGGGAATGCCATCCTAAGTCTAGGCCTTCTCAGTTTCCAGAGCAGATGTCCCTTTGAAGGAGAAACAGAAAACTAACCCCATTTCTTCTGCTTCTAGGGATCCACAAAGTGAGTGGCAAGCCTTTACTCAGGGGGTTATTTAATGCTTTACTGTCATTGCAGCCTCCTCAAGGGGTTTCAGTTCCTGCTCCTCCTTGGTCTGCCTCTTCCCCTAAAAGGCCCAGATTCCTTCTGCTTTAGACTATGGATCGGACGAGGAGGATTTTCCCTCTGAGGAAATTTCCTTTGGGGATACGCTCTCTAGGATGGATTTTTTTTTTTTTTTTTTTTTTTTTTTAAAGTCTGATTGTGCCCAGGTTTTGGACATCCATAAGAGATACTAGGAGTTACTGCAACTGGAATTTCCTAAACCTGTGGCCTTTCCTTCTGTCTTGCCTGCTTTATCGGATGTTTTTTTTCCACTGCCTCTAAAATGCCAAATTATTCACCCCCTGCTCCTAGGAAGTCTGATAGGTTTTACAGGTTGCCTGAGGATTGCATCTTTACTATTAAAAGTCTAGGTTGCTTTCTCATTAGCAGGTTTAGAGCATAAACACATTGTGCTCTTTCAATTAACAACTCCTGCCACGGAATACCAGGCCAGTTGCTTTGTGCTTTCATAAAATTAACAGTCTGTTCATTCCACCTTCTCTGTACAGCAGAAAATCTCTGTTTCCTATGTGCTTTGTCCTCTAATACTATTACTTTTTGAAGCATCTCTTCTTGAGCAATCTCATCTTCAGTCAACCTTTTCTTCATTTTGACCTGTGATTTTTTGCATTTTTATCACCTCATGTGAATACCTGTTCAAAGCTTCTTCCACTTTTTCCAGACTTTTATTTGTGTTGATATACTCCATCACTGTTTTGTTTACTTTAAAATCAGTTCAGAGTACATTTGACTTATTTTTCCTCTAGGTTACTAGAAGTCATGTCTTGCATCAGAGCTGGAGCTTGCGCTGCTTCTGCTGAACAGCTGCAGAATTCTTCCTGGTCAGTTTTTTTCTCAACGTTTGAGACAGATTTTCTTTCAGGTTCTTTGACTTTCTTTTTTACTGGCATCAAGGAAGTGCACTTATGCCAGTTACTGAAATATACCCCAAAGAGTTTGTCTGCCTCTTCAGAGTTTTTCACATTGAATAATATATTAATTTCAGCCTTCCCAATGTGCACCCATATTGGAAGTCCTGACTTGCTCATTTATTAAACAGCTTCACTTGACAGGAGTCAAGCCTTGCAGAGAGGACTGCTGCACATATGGTGAGAATTGGGTTATGCCTTTACAAAGCACAAATAAACACTGAGTCTCTTGAGAGGTGGAATCGCATCCAAACTCTTGGCACAGGATATACATAGTCCAAGTAACCTCACATATTTTAACAACATCATTCAATATGTTCACTGGGATGGCAGGCTTTTTCCCC
>NC_056731.1:910450353-910543843 GCF_019279795.1 Protopterus annectens | reverse complement strand
ATTTGTATATACTAGTGAGGTATATAAAATGGTAGAGAGTAGGTGTGTTGTAGAGATGGAATGTCTGGTGGTGTCTGTTGGGAGGGGTTTAATTCTATATAGCGAGTCTAACTTACAGTAGATCATTTTGATTACCAGTGCCAGGTATTTGTCAAATTTAAGGTTATTTATTGTGACTCGCTGTTTCTATTACACTATTGTTTGAGTAGATTTTTTTTTACTACTGGTGAAGAGCATAAAGTTTATTTTTGTTAGTGTTGAGAAGTTGATAGTTTGAAAGGTATTGTTTAATATCTAGGAATGTCTTTTTATTTATTTATTTATTTAATTTTTTGTAGGAGTTCAGGAAGAGAGGGAGCTGCGCATATGAGGGAGGAATCATCAGCATATTGGGTTATGCTTGCATGTTGAGTGGCTGTACAGAGTTTGTAAAAATGGAGAAAAGGATTGGACCAAGGATTGAACCTTGAGGTACACCCATGGAAATGGTAGAGTTGAAAATTCATTTTGACACTTGGCTGACTGCCATTTAGCTGGCGAACCAGGAAAGGGGAGATTGGGAGAGGTTTAAGGTAGCTAGCTCATTGATGAGTTTTTGCTGTGAAATTGTGTCACAGGCCTTGACATGTCAGGAAAGATGGATGAGGCAAGTAGGCCATTGTTTCTGTGCTGGTTGATTGAGTTAATAAAACTGACTAGAGCTGCTGCTGTACTATGTTTTGGTCTGAAACTGTGTTGGGATGTGGAC
Source organism: Protopterus annectens (assembly GCF_019279795.1). NCBI lineage: Eukaryota > Metazoa > Chordata > Ceratodontiformes > Protopteridae > Protopterus > Protopterus annectens. The sequence goes on along the minus strand of NC_056731.1, from coordinate 910,543,095 downwards.
AAGAGGTTGTTTTTTATGAGATGGTCAAGTAGTTGTGAATGTATGCATTTTTCATGTGTTTTTTGCTGTGGGTGAGAGAATGGTGATTGGCCTGTAATTTGTAAACTCAGTTGAGATGCTGCCTTTGTGGAGGGGGATTATGCAAGACATTTTCCAAAGTTTAGGGATGTATTTTTCTGTTACAGTCCGGTAGATTTAGGATTGATAAGGGGTATGAGATGTCTGCAGCTGTTTAAAGAAATTGTAAGGGAGTTGGTCAGCAGTGAGGGAAGAAGCTTTAAGTTTTGATAGGTATTTTTTATTGTCTAAGTTTTATCACATTTATGGAGGAGGAATGAAGGTTAGTTTCTATGTCTGGGGAGATACTTAAAGGGGTATTGCTGTCTTCCTTAATAAGGGACAGAATATAGTTGATAACGTGTGTATTAAATTGTGAGGCTATACTACCAGTGCAGTGTGTGGATGGATGAAGGGTGATTTGTTTTTTGGTCTTATGGTATAGGTGCCGTGCTCTGTCTGAGGTCATTTTTGTTTCAGTAGTGAGCCATGGCATGGGTTTAGATTTTGCACGTATCTTCCTAAGGGGTGCTATATTGTTTAGGATAGTGAGGAATTTTTCATTGAAATATTGAACAGCTAGGTCTAGGTGGAGGTGTTTTAATGGGAACCAGTCACATTGCCGTAAGAGTTTTGAAGGAAATGTGTTTTGTGGAGGGTATTTTTTCAAAGGGTGTGTGGGGTGTTATAGTACGTAGGTAGGCAGGTGATCACTTGGGGTGTCTGGAAGACAGCCTGACAAGGGTGGGGGTCTGGTTATTATGAATACTGATGATTACAATAGTAGAATGTTTGACATACTATATAGTGAAGTGTACACTGAGACCTCACGAAATGAATTAAACATAGCATATCGTAACATTCACTTAGAATTGGAGCAACTTTTACTGAATGGACAAATCACACTAGACACACACAACTACATTTTAACCAAACATCCCAGGATTCCCACCATATTTGGAATACCAAAAATTCACAAATCAATACACAGTCCACCTTTAAGACCCATTGTAGATGCCAAAGCCTCCAAAACATTTAGTATAGCAAAATACATTGACAGTATGACTAAGGGGGTCCTTGATAATCGGACTACTATAAGGACTCATGGGACTTCCTTGGTAAAGTCAATCAGAATATGTATGACAGTAACCTCATCCTGGTGACTATTGACGTCTGTGACCTGTTTTCAGTTATACCACATGATATAGGTCTGGACTGGTTCTATGAGTTTCTATGCAGTAATTCGTCATTGAATCATGACACCATCTTGACCATCCGTACTTGTATGGAGATGGTTTTGGAAAATAATTTCATTACATTTGAAGGACATTTATTTAAACAAAGGCTTGAGTTGCTATGGGTGCATGTTGTGCACCAATCTTCGCCAACATTGTCTTAGCACATTGGGAAGATCAATACATTTTAACTCCGAATTCAGGACTTCATGGGTATTGTATGGGCGATACCTTGATGATATTGTCCTGTTTTGGAGTCAATCAGAACAAGATTTGAATAGGTTCTTTTCGTACATGAACAGTACCACCAGTTTTTTGAGATTTACTATGGTCAAGGATCTAGATTATATTCATTATTTGGACATCACCATAAAGAAAGATTATGTGAACAACTGTTTTATTTCCCAACTATATAGGAAACCAACCTACTCTAACACATTATTACATTTTACTAGTGCACATCCTTTGCACCAGAAGAAGGCCCTGGTCAAGGGCCAATGTGTTGGATTGGCCAGGATGGTGTCTGACTTTTACGACTTTACCAAGGAATGTGACAATTTGTCCAATATGATGTTCTTCATCTCACATTGCTGTAGTCCTTACATATGGGTAGTCCGCTGTCCTCGGTCGGCCCGAATACCAAAGTATTAGGCTGACGTCGGTCAAGGCGCTTAAAACTGACATCAGGACGTCAGGGTACAAAAGCGCATGACCGACGTCATTTCCCCAGTCTTTTTTGCCGCATGGTCCGATGCAGAAGCAGCGTTGCAAGTGCCGTTCGGCGTTCTGAAATTTTTCGAGTTCGGAGTTTCAGACCGAATCCAAGTTGGCTAAGTACCCGCTGGGGAATATTTTGGTTTTTCTTGCCTCACTGTTTCACCGGATGTCAGAAAAAGTGAATAACTGTATTTCTTGTGGGAAACAGATACCGCATAGGGATTATCACTCTTTGTGTATTCCTTGCTTGGGGCCTGTGCACGACGTTGTTGGGTGTCGCTTGTGCTAGGTTCAATAAACGCACTATTGCTGAAGGTTAGATTGTGCTAGGCTGGTCTTTGGGAAGCGGTGCACTATAATATGCCGCCGGATTCTCCGCGCCCGCTTCTGCGAAGAAGCGCAAAGACAAAACAGTTAAACCCAGGCAAGATGAGTCGTCCGCCCGGACGCCGGTTCTTAGAGGCTTCAGTGGAACCGTGGTTCCGGACGGAGACTTCTCTGGAGTCTCAGGGGAGACTTTGATTTTGCAGGAGGTGGCCTCTCAGGAGGCAGGTCAGGCTGAAGGGGCTTCTCAAGTTACTGTACTCCCTCCCTTCCTAGGGTGGTTAGGCCTCTCCTTCTGTTTCCAAGGCTTCTCCCAGAGGCAGGCCAGTTTTAGCTTCTGTTGGTGTCACTCCTAGTTCAGCAGGGTCTGTGCCTAAGAAGCACATGCTTAAAATGACAGAAGATTTGATTACTCTGATTAGAGGTTCTTTGCCCCTCCTGATAAGAGGCCTAGGGTGGAGCCAGAGTTGGGAAGTTTTGAGCAGGCTTCGATGTTTCAGAGTCTTCAGCTGAAGACTTGCAGGAGTATTCTCCTTATTCTGATTCTGATGCAGATGATTCCACTCCTTCTGCTTCTCCTCCAGAGGATTTTTCTTTTCAGAGACACTTCATTCTATGAGGGAACATTTTAAGTGGGAAGGTCAGGACTTCTCTGATTCTCGGAAAAGGCTTAGGAATTTTTGTTTTATCCCAGCATAGGCCCTTGGCTATACCCCCTGTTCTGGATGTTGTGGAAGATGTGTTTGCAGAGGCTTCACTTAATCCTGATTCTCTGCCTCCTGCTCCTGTTAAACCGGATAGGTATTACAGGGTGCCTGAGGCTCATAAATATCTTTATAAGAGTCCTAGGGCGACCCAGAAACTATTAGTCAGGGACCTAAGGGTGTCAAGGCCTCTGTTGTAAAAAAATCCGTTCCTCTAGATAAAGAAGCCAGAGCTTTGGATAGGTGGGGAAAGAAGGTCTATACATCTTCTACCTTAGCTATGAGGGCTTTGAATTGCCAGTTTCATATGTTGAAATATCAAAACTTTCTTCTTTCTCAATTGAAGTCTAAGGTGGATGCTCTGGCGGAGGCCTTGAGTGTAAAGAATTACAAGATTTGGTGCATCTCTCTGAACAGGTGGGTAAGCATTCATTACAATGTGGTTTTGATGCGTGCAGGCCTCGCCTAGGGTGGCTGCCACTGGTTCAGTTCTTCGCAGGCACGCTGGCTGAAGGATCAGAATTTATCTGACCATGTTAAGACAAGGATTTTGGATGCTCCTTTGCAGTCTGATGTGTTGTTTGGTTCACCTGTGGAGTCAGTCTTGAAGAAAATGGAAGACAAGGCTAAGTCTATGCAGGCTTTTAAAGATTTTTGCTAGTTCAGCCTCCGAAGTTTAGTAGGAATTGGCCTGCTAAGCGGTGGTCGAATCCTTCTTATGATTCTCAGTCTAGGGGTAGATCTAGACCTGGTAGGGGCAGAGCTCAGAGTTCTTTCAGACCTAGAACAGGGAGTTCACCTGCACAATCTTCGGGTGAGGGCAGGGGCCAGTCCTTTCGTAAACAGGCCCAATGACCTACTTTTTCAGCTGCCAGATCCTTCTTGCCTGGCAGCACCTTTGGGAGGAAGGTTGGCACTCTTCAAGGAAAATTGGATGTTGATTACCCAAGACAAATGGGTATTGGATATCATACACCAGGGTTACAAGTTTTATTTCCATACCTTGCCTCCTTTCAAAGGCATGCCGGACGTTCCTCCTCAGCAAAGACTAGAGGCTCACAAACAAATTTCTCTACTACTTCAAATAGGGGCCATACAACCCGTCCCTCTGCCAGAAGTGGGCCTAGGATTTTATTCTTGCCTGTTTCTAGTACCAAAGAAGGGAAACACGTGGAGACCAATTTTGGATTTATCTATCCTCAACACATATCTGGACATTCCCAAGTTCAAAATGTTGACGTTACAACAGCTTTTACCTCTGCTGGGCAAAGATCACTGGATGGTGACTCTGGATCTCAAGGAGGCTTACCTTCATGTTCCTATCAGGCCCAGTTGCAGGAAGTATCTGCTGGCTGGGACTTCACATTATCACTTCTCTGCATTGCCCTTTGGCTTATCTACTGCGCCCAGAGTGTTCACGAAGGTTCTGGCTCCAGTTGTAGCTTTCTTCAGGCTAAGAGGAATACAAATCTATCCTTATTTGGACGATTGCCTGATTCTGGCCCAAGGAAAGGACGAACTTCTTCATCATTTACAGTTTGTGATGGCAGTGTTGAGATGCCTGGGGTATTCTGTGAACGAAATAAAGTCCAGTCTAGTACCCTCTCAGGACATGTGCTTTCTGGGTGTGAGACTGAATACAGCATCCCAGATGGCCTTTTTGACCCCGGACAAACAAAAGAATCTTTCTCTTTACTTCCACCAATTGTCTCGTCAGTCCAGGCTGACTGCAAGGACAGTCCTTCAAGCCTTGGGGTTCATGGCATCTTGTATTCTGGTACTTCCCAATGCCAAACTGCATATGAGGAAGCTACAATGGTATCTCAAGAATGTATGGACACAGCACTGCCAAGATTTGGACACTGTCATTCAGATAATACCTTGCATTCAAAAGGAATTTTTGTGGTGGGCTCAGGAATGTCACCTAAACAAGGGACTCTCTGTGACCCGGCCAGAGGCGAGTCAGATTTTAACGACAGATGCCTCAGACAAAGCTTGGGGAGCTCATCTAAATGGAAAATGGGTACAAGACACGTGGCCTGCCAGACTTCAACATCTACATATCAACTTGAAGGAGAATGTTAGCAGTCCAATTTGCATTGATAGCTTTCAAGGATTTACTTCTTCCAGGGCAGGTGTTGATTCAAACAGACAACACAACTGTCATGTGGTACATCAACAAGCAAGGGGGAACGCATTCATATCCTCTATGCAGACGAGCAATAATTTTGTGGGAGACTGCTCTCAGTTTACAGCTAAATCTTCAGGCAAGGTTTCTGCCAGGAGCACAGAACTCCTTAGCAGATGTGTTGAGCAGACAAATTATGGATCCCCACAAGTGGAAATTGGATCCTCATGTATTTCAGAGATTGACAGTGTTATGGGGCACTCCAGACATAGATCTGTTCGCTTCTCCACTGAATTACCAGCTGCCAAAGTTTTGCACAAAAAGGTTTCATCCCACAGCTTGGAAAGTGGATGCTCTCTCATTCAATTGGAGCAATCTTCACGTGTATGCCTTTCCACCTCTGCCTCTCCTCCCAAAGGTACTCCTGAAGGTCAGACAGGACAAGCCAAACATGATTTTAATAGCTCCAGATTGGCCTCGACAGCACTGGTACCCATTACTGAGAAGTCTGGTACGGAGCCTCCATGGCCTTTGCCTTCGATTCCTCACCTGCTGTCTCAGGAGAACAGTCATTTACTCAATGTCAAACTTCATTCTCTACATCTGACAGCCTGGCATATTCTGTTTTAGACCCTGAGGGTCTCAGCTTCCACAACAAGTTTTGAATGTTATTTTGGAGGCCAGAAGGCCTAGTACAAGGAAAGTTTACGAGATAAATGGAGGAGATTTTTATTTTGGAGTACAGCAAAGGACTTTGATGTTTCTAAACCTGATTTAAGTGTTGCGCTTCAATACCTTACTGAGTTATTGGACAAGGGTTTGTCCTTCTCCTCTATAAAGGTTCATGCTGCAGCAATTTCTGCTCACTATGACTGTGACCCACCATTATTTTCTCAGCCTTTGTTTAAGCAATTCCTTAGAGGGGCAAAGAATATGAGACCCCACGAGAGCTCCTACTCCTGCTTGGGATCTCAATTTTGTGTTGGAGAAACTCACTCTACAACCTTTTGAGCCTGCAGCATCTGCAGAGTTGAAATATTTATCATGGAAGACTGCTTTTTTGTTGGCCATTACCTCTGAGAAGGGTTTCTGAATTACAGGCCCTTATGGCAGTTGAGCCTTTCTTAATTTTCCACAAGGATAGGGTGTCTTTAACCCTTCTTTTATGCCTAAAGTGGTTTCTAGTGTGGCTTTAAACCAAACTATTCATTTGCCTACTTTTTATGCAAACCCCCAAAATAAAGGGGAAAGGATTTTGCACACTTTGGATATACACAGACAGTTGCGTTATTATTTGAGCAGAACTAAAGGGTTCAGGCAGTCTCAGCAGTTGTTTGTTTCTTTTGCTTTGGGTTCTCAGGGCAAACCTGTTTCAAAACAAACTATTTCTAAGTGGATTGGTTTTGTATTGCTTTCTGTTATTCCCACCATGGTAAGGAGATCCCAGCTGGGATTAGGCCACATTCCACTAGGGCTACTGCCACTTCTACAGCTTTTTAAGGGGTGCCTACTAAAGCTATTTTGCAAGCAGCCACTTGGAGTTCAGTGCATACTTTCTCTAAGCATTACCACCTTCCACTTTACTCTAAATCTAGGGCTGGATTTGCCACTGCAATTTTACAGGGCATTTTGGCAGCTCCTAATGCTTTATAGTTTTGCCATCCTCCCTTACCTCTGCTTTGGGATTCTACCCATATGTAAGGACTGCAGCAATGTGAGATGAAGAACATAGTACAGTTTTGTACCTACCATAAATGTAGATGTTCGAAGATCCACATTGCTGCAGTCCAATTTACCCTCCCTCCTTCCCCTCTGTTGTTGAAGGTGGTGGTGTGGTTTGTGTTGTACATATTGTAAATATGGTTAGTGCACGGGTGGTTGGTTAGTTTTTGCTGGTTTTTGGCTTTGGCCTTTCTTGTTAGGGCCTTCTGACATCTGGGGCAAGAAAAGACTGAGGAAATGACGTCGGTCATGCGCTTTTGTACCCTGATGTCCTGATGTCAGTTTTAAGCGCCTTGACCGACGTCAGCCTAATACTTTGGTATTCGGGCCGACCGAGGACAGCGGACTACCCATATGTAAGGACTGCAGCAATGTGGATCTTCGAACATCTACATTTATGGTAGGTACAAAACTGTACTTTTCAGAGAAGAGGTTATCCAGAGCCTTTTCTATCCAACATCATTCAGGAAGTTATAAATAAGAGGACCAGTGGACACTTTAGAGCCCTATTGGGCAATAGGGATGACCACAACAATGTGAGGCTCAATAATACTATTTTTACACATGCACTGACACTCACATATTCTGCAGATTTTGAAGAAATCAAATACATAATACATAAATATTGGAAGGTTTTTGAGAATGATATTGGGGTCTTGGACAAGATAGGTAATAGACCCACTATAGTTTATAAAAAGAGTACATCAATAAAAGGACTACTTGAAAAAGGCAAACCTAATCTCACTAGAAGTGGCACGTATAAATGTGGTAGATGTCCCCAGTGCCCTTTCATGATGGATACGGACAAATTTAAACTTAAGAATTTTGGATCCATTACTAATAAAAAGAAAATGTTTTGCTATACTAAGGGGGTTGTTTATATTGCAGTATGTAAAAACTGCCAAGGTTATTATGTGGGGAAAACAAAAAATGCTTTTAGACTTAGTCTACCAACATTTATGTGATATCAAGCAGAAAAATATAAAGAATGCTTTATTTAGGCATATTAATGACCAAAGTAATCACAGTTTTAGTTTTTTTATTCTTGAACAAGTTGATTTGGGATAAAGGGGCGGACCTGTTGAGGAATATTTGGAGTACATTGAGTTCAAGTGGCAGATCAGACTGAATGCATACTCCCCTCCAGGTCTTAATGATAGAATTTCTGTAGCACCACTTTTGAAACTTAAACAGTTATTTATGTACTGATTTATTTATATTGTCATTGGTATTTTTTGCCTTATAACATTCTTTACATGTGACACTATTGATTCAACATTTGGTTAGCTGACTTTTTGTGTACTTGCAAATAGGGGGAGTATTCACTACTACCTTCCACTTCCTGTGATGTTTCTTAATTGAAAGGAAATGATGTGGGGTAATAGTTTACTAATTGACTATGTGTGTATTTAAGGAGTTTATCAGCCAGCAATTCACTGTTCTGAAGAATTCTGAGTATTGACGAAAGCGCTTAACTTGTTTTTTAATCATTTTTAAACTGTGACTTTGTACATTTGTACTTCATTTTGATCATTGGATTGAGTAAAGAATTTTTTTCATTATTCGGGCTCCGTCTCGTTGGATACCACCCTGCATCTGCTGTTCATTCTAGTTTTTATTATGCTTACTGAGTTTGTCTCTGCTAAAACAGAAAATGTGGACAAATTCTGAATGTTCTGAGAACAAGGAAATGCAGGATTTATTGCATGCAGCTGAACAAGTGGGAAAACCATACATTGCAATGTGGTTATGATTCACTGGAGGTCTCTTGCAAGGCCGCTGTAACAGGATCTGTCATTAGAAGGCATGCTTGGTTAAAGGAACATACTCTGCCTGATCATGTTAAAGCAAAATTATTGGATGCTCCATTACAGCATGATACTTTGTTTGGTGTTAAGGCAGAAGAGGTGTTGAAGAAAATGGAGGATAAAGCTAAATCTATGCACACAGTTAAGGATTTCTTACAGGTACAGCCACCCAGATTTAGAAGGAACTGGCCTTCTAAGAATTGGTCCTTTTCCGTGTCAGACAGGCCACAAAGAGGCAGATACAGACTCCCTAGAGGCTGACAACAGCCCCAGGGCTCATACAGGCCCAAACAATGGGGTGTTTCTACCTCCAAAAGCGGAGAAGACAAATCACAGCCATATAGGAAACAGTCCCAATGACTTCCCTCTGCCAATGCCAAGCATTTATCTTTTGGCAGCACCCTTAGGGGGAAAGCTAGCACTTTTTTCACAAAGTTGGCACATGATCACCCAGGACAAATGGGTCTTGAATATATTCTCTCAGGGCTATAGGTTCCACTTTCACACCCTTCCAAAGGCAAAAGGTATGCCGGACCTGCCACACAATCAATGGGCAGAGGCACAAAAACAAGTTTCATCTCTCTTGGACATGAGGGGTATTCAGCCAGTGCCACAACAAGAGCAGGGACGAGGATTTTACTCAAGACTTTTCGTAGTACCAGGAAAGGACAAAGCATGGAGACCAATTCTGGACCTGTCTATTCTAAATACTTTTCTGGACGTTCCGAAATTCAAAATGTTTACTCTGCAGCAGCTTCTGCCCATGCTGGGCAAGAAGACTTGGCTTGTAACTTTGGACCTCAAAGAGGCATACCTGCATGTCCCAATCAGACAATCTTGCAGAAGATACCTCAGATTCATAGCTGGCTCAATGAACTACCAATTCTCTGCACTACCCTTTGGCTTATCTACTGCGCCCAGGGTTTTCACAAAATGCCTGGCACCAGTAATTTCATTTTGCAGTCAAAGAGGAATTCAAATATATCCCTACTTGGATGACTGCCTTATTCAAGCAGAGACCAAAGACATTCTACTAAAGCATCTGGCGTTTGTAAAAAGATTACTAATTTGCCTAGGGTACACAGTAAACGAAAAGAAATCAAAACTAGTACTCTCTCAAGAGATAATATTCCTGGGTGCAAGCTTAAATACAACTGCCCAGATGGCTTATCTCATGCCAGACAAACAAAGGCAACTGACTTCTTACTTCGAAAGCATGGCAACAAAGCCCCAATGCTAATTTCATATGCAAGACTGCATATGAGGAAACTACAATGGTATCTAAAAAGTGTTTGGACTCAACATTTCCACACCCTGGAATCATTAATTTCACTCATTCCCTGCTTGCAACAGGATTTTCGATGGTGGGCACAGGCCTGTCACCCACAGCCATGCAAACACTAACAGATGCATCAAATTATGCCTGGAGGGCCCACATGGCAGGAAAATGTACTCAGGGCACATGGCCCCCAAGCCAAAGGCATCTTCACATCAATCAAAAAGAGATGCTAGCTGTACAAAATGCCCTGACAGTCTTCAAGGACCTACTTCATCCAGGACAGCTGCTGATAGACGGACAACACCACAGTCATGTGGTACATAAGCAGGGGGGCACACATTCCTACCCCCTCTGCAGACAAGCCATGATTTTGTGGAACACAGCATTGACTTACCAAGTACACCTGCAAGCACAATTCCTGCCAGGAAAAACAAATGCTCTGGCAGACTAAGCAGAAACCTCATGGATCCTCACGAGTGGAAACTAGATCCAGAAATCTTCAACATAACAAGGAAATGGGGATGCCCAGACATAGATCTTTTTGCCTCCCCTCACAACTGCCAACTTCAGAGATTCTGCACAAGGACTTATCACAAACAAGCATGGAAAGTGGATGCTTTGTCATTCAGCTTTAACAACCTTACAGTATATGCCTTTCCTCCACTGCCTCTCCTCTCCAAGGTACTCCTAAAGGTCAGACGAGAAGCCACACATGATACTGATTGCCCTGGATTGGCCACGCTAACACTGGTACCCAATCCTAAGGAGCTTATCTCAAGGCCCAGCCTGGACATTGCCTCAAATTCCTCATTTACTGACCCAACAAAACAATCAGATCCTGCACAGCCAACTCAGAACCCTAAATCTACCTGCATGGCGGATAGTGTAACCATTCAGAATACACCTCTCTCTAAAGCAGTTATGGATGTTATTTTGGAGGCCAGGAGGTCTAGCACCAGAAAATCTTATGCAGAAAAATGGAAGAGATTCTGTGCTTGGAACCAGGCACAAGGAATTGATGCGCTTCTTCCAAATGTTCCTCAGATTTTACAATATCTAACTGAGGTGCTGGACAAAGGCCTATCCTTCTCATCAATTAAGATCCATGCCTCTGCCATTTCAGCTCATTACAATACGGACCCACCTATTTTTTCACATCCATTGCTTAGGCAGTACCTCAGGGAGGCCATAAACATAAGACCTCCAAGGAGAGCACCAACCTGCATGGGACCTCAATTTTGTCTTGGAAAAACTCACACCGCCTCCTTTTGAGCCAGCCAATACATCTGAGATGGAATTCTTATCATGGAAAACAGCTCTGCTCCTAGCAATAACTTCAGCAAGAAGAGTCTCAGTTACAGGCATTGATGGCTGTGGAACCTTTTATTATTTTCCATCCGGACAGGGTTTCTCTAAGGACAAACCCAACATTTATGCCTAAGGTAGTGTCCAGTGTGGCTCTTAACCAAACCATTCATTTGCCTACTTTTTACCCAAACCCACAGAATAAAGGGGAGAGACTTCTGCATTCTTTGGACATGCACAGACAGCTACACTTCTACTTGGACAAAACTAAAGCTTTCAGAAAGCCTGAGCAACTTTTAGTGGCATATGCTGCAGGATCGCAAGGAAAGACAGTTTCAAAATGGATAGGACACTGCATTTGTTTCTGCTATTCACAACATGGCAAATCAGTGCCTAAGGGTATTAGACCACATTCTACCAGGGCAGCAGCCACCTCAGCAGCCTTCCTCAGAGGAGTACCAATCAAGGATATTTTGGAGGCTGCAACTTGGACTTCAGTGCACACTTTTACTAAGCACTACCACTTACCTCTTTACTCTAAATCCAGAGCAGGCTTTGCCACTGCAGTTCTGCAGAGCCTTATAGCCACTCCTAATTCTATTTAGACCCAGCCGCCCAACCTCATCTTTGGGATTCAGTCCAAGAGTAATGACTGCAACAGTGAAACACGAACATAGTACAGTTGTGTACCTACCATAAATGTAGATGTTCGAGTGTATTCACTGTTGCAGTCCAGGTTACCCACCCGCCATCCCCCTTTCTTTGCTGGGACTTATCTGTACTTCTCTATATTATACAATCTTTGTGGTGTATTTGCTTGTAGATGAAGGTATTGTTTATTTTAGTGCATGCTTTTATAAGCAATGTTTTTTAGCCTACCCTTTTGAGGGCACCTGACATCTGGGGCTACCCTTTTGAGGGCACCTGACATCTGGGGCAAGAAAAACTGAAGAAAATGGCGTTGGCTGCATCTTTTATACCCCTGGCGCACTGACGTCAGGGAAGAGGTGACAGTAACCAACGCCGGACCAGGACTTTGGAATTCAGGCCGACTGCGGGTAGCCTGCCAGCAGGATAACCCCAAGTGTAATGACTGCAACAGTGAATACACTCTAACATCTACATTTATGGTAGGTACACAACTGGACTTTCTTGACACATGGAACCAAAAATTGACTACTTGTTGGTAGTGTGGTTTTCATTTCTTTCAACAGAAGTCTCTGAGCAGGTAAGCCAAGATGTTTATCACATGGAATATTTCTGAGATTCAGGAAAACCTCAGTATTATCGCATTTAGACTTCTCAAGTAACTGTTTTGCACTTTGCACTGTCCTTTCTGCCAAATCATTTGACTGCGGGTACTCTGGACTACTTGTGACATGAATAAAGTCCCATTCTTCTGAAAATCGTTTGAACTGTTGGCTTGTAAACTTAATGATATTGTCAGAAATAACTCTGTGTGGACTACCATTTACAGCAAAATGAAGTTTCATCTTAGTAAGGACTACTGGATGCTAGGTTAAGAAGCAAGTCAAACTCGAACCAATTGGAGTAAGATCCTACTAACACCAAATAATGTTGACCATTCCACTCAACGTCTTTGGCTGCTGTCGACCAAGGTAGTTAAAGAATTGGTTAAGCTGAAGTGGTTCCTTCTGTTGATGTGGCTTTGTGCTATTACACATGGAACAAGAAGAAAGTGCTCTCTCTCTGTCTTGTGACATAGAAGGCCAAAATACTCTCTTGCTCTTTTCCAAGATTCGATTCCTGGGTGACCACGATGTCAGATAGTGATGTACTCTGGTTAAAAGGACTTTCCTTCCTTTCATAATGATACCTTTGTCAGACCAAATTTCATCTCTGTATGGAAAATAAGGTTGCAGTTCTAGAGGTAAACTTGATTGCTTTGATGGCCATCCTTGATTGAGGAAGTGGTTCAGCCTCTAAAACTGGATCCGTAGCTGTGTAATCTCTCGGCTCAAGATGTTTGGAAGAAAAATTTCTCACTTCCATGAATTCAGAATCAGTAGTCGAATAAGAATCTTGACTTGTCAGTCTGTTCAGAGGTATTTCTGGGCGATCTGGGTGATGTATCAGCAAGATAAAGACGTTTGCCTTTCTTGTAGAGAAGATTGAAATTGTACTTCTGTAATCACAGCATCATATGTTGCAGTCTGGCTGGAGCTGAACACATTGGCTTTCTCAGAATTGTGACTAATGGTTGGTCTGTTTCGATCTGACTAGGTCTGCCATAAAACATAATCATGGAACTTGGAACATGCAAATGCAATTGCCAAAAACTCTCTCTCAACTGTGCGCATTGGATGATGAGGTCTTTTAGTGCTTTGTTCAAATCTTATGGATCAGTACATATTCTGATGTCACCTGAGCTTTTCTTATGCTCTACTACCATGGAAGATGCCCAGTCTGCTGGCCTGATAACTGGACAGACCTCTGGGTCTAACTTCATGGAGTACACAACTGGAAGTTTGCCTAGGTTGTCTTGGAAAAGATCAGCATAGGTAGAAAAAATGTGCTGGGCAAAATTAAGTAGTGGTCTTTTTAGCTAACATCAGCAACAAAACACAAAAGGAGCTCACCAACGCTGATGTTAACAAAAAATTTCACTTCAAGAGTTTAATATTCAAAACAAATGCTGGATCCAAAAGTAAGCGCTTTCACATTCACAAACGTTTCATCAGACTTCAATAGCAGCATATCACATTACATGCCTTATATAGCAATGAATTAACCCATATTCTGTTAATCATCATAATTATGCAATTAAAATTTAAAGTTGCATATACACTGCTTTCAACCGGTAAAACTGATATACCAGCTAATTTAAAAATGAAAGCAAATACAATTAATTCCATCACATAACACTATTAATAAAAATTCATTTATAAAAATATATACATAAATATAAAGAATATAAATATAAATACATATTATATATGTACATATTGCTCATGAAAAATGCATGTACACATTGAAATATATATATATATATATATATATATATATATATATATATATATATATATATATACACGTAGAATGTATGTAAACACTAACATCATTAAATATCATTAAAAAATAATATTAAAAAATAAGTTCTAGCCGATAAGCAAGCTTTAATGTTTATAAGGTCTCGCTGCTAAGAAAGGCTTGCTTGAGACCTTATCATTCAAACCACACGCTTTATGTGCTTGTAGCCTCATTATCCATCTACATTCCATCTCTTCAGTGTGGATGTTCTTCATCTCACATTGCTGCAGTCCTTACACTTGGGTAGTCCACTGTCCTCGGTCGGCCCGAATATCAAAGTATGAGGCTGACGTCAGTCAGGGCGCATTTGACTGACATCAGGACGTCAGGGTACAAATGCGCATGACCGACGTCATATCCTCAGTCTTTTTTGCCGCATGGTCCGATGCAGAAGCAGCATTGCAAGTGCCGGTTGGCGTTCTGAGATTTTTCGATTTAGAAGTTTCAGACCGAGTTCAAAGTTGGAGAATATTTTAGTTTTTCTTGCCTCAGTCATTTACCGGATGTCAGAAAAGTTAATAATTGCATTTCTTGTGGGAAACCGATGCATAGAGATTATCATACTTTGTGTATTCCTTGCTTAGGCCTGAGCACGACGTTGTTGGCTGTCGCCTTGTGCTAGATTTAATAAACGCACTATAAAGAGAAGGTTGGATTGTGCAAGGTTAGTCTTTGGGAAGCGGTGCAACTATAAAATGCCGCCGGATGCTCCGACGCTTCTTCAAAGAAGCGCAAGGACAAGGCAGTTGTTGACAAGAAGAACCGCCTGTCCCGGACGCCGGTTCTTTAGAGGTGTCGGTGGAGCCGTGGCTCCACCGGAGGTTTCTTTGTTCCCAGGGTGAGACCTTATTATTGCAAGATGTGGCCTCTCAGGAGACTAGTCAGGCTGAGGGGGCTTCTCATGTTACTATACCCCTCCCTGTCTAAGGTGGCTAGGCCCTCTCCTTCTGTTTCAAAGGCTTCTCCCAGGGGCAGGCCAGGTTTAGCTTCAGTTGGTGTTACCCCTAGCTCTTCAGGTACTGTGCCCAAGAAGCATATGCTTAAAATGGCAGAAGATTTGATTACTTTGATTAGGGGTTCTATGCCCTCCTGATAAGAGACCTAGGGTGGCGCCTGAGCTGGGGGGTTTTGAGCAGGCTTCAGATGTTTCAGAGTCTTCGGCTGAAGACTTGCAGGAGTACTCTCCTTATTCTGATTCTGATGTGGATGATTCTACTCCTTCTGCTACTCCTCCTGAGGATTTTTCTTTTTCAGAAACTCTTCATTCCATGAGGGAGCATTTTAAGTGGGAAGGTCCGGACTTCTCTGATTCCAGGAAAAGGCTTAGGAATTTCTGTTTTACCCCAGCATAGGCCTTTGGCTATACCTCCTGTTTTGGATGTAGTGGCAGATGTTTTTACAGAAGCTTCTCTTAATCCTGATTCTTTGCCTCCTGCTCCTGTTAAGCCAGATAGGTATTACAGGGTGCCTGAAGCTCATAAGTATCTTTTTAAGAGTCCTAGGGCAGACCCAGAAACTGTTAGCCAGGGGCCTAAAGGTGTTAAGGCTTCTGTTGTTAAGAATCCGGTTCCTGCAGACAAGGAGGCTAGGGCCTTGGATAGATGGGGAAAGAAAGTCTATACTTCTTCCACTCTTGCTATGAGGGCTCTGAATTGCCAGTTTCACATGTTGAAATACCAAAACTATCTCCTTTCACAATTGAAGTCTAAGGTTGATGCTCTGGCAGTAGGTATTGATTGTAAAGAGTTGCAAGATTTAGTGCATGTTTCTGAACAGGTGGGTAAGCATTCTTTGCAATGTGGTTTTGATGCTGTACAGGCCTAGGGTGGCAGCCACTGGGTCAGTTCTTCGCAGGCACGCCTGGCTGAGGGATCAGAATTTGAACATGTTAAAACAAGGATTTTAGATGCTCCTTTACAATCTGACGTGTTGTTTGGTCCTCCTGTTGAGACAGTTTTAAAGAAAATGGAAGACAAGGCTAAGTCTATGCAGACTGTTAAAGATTTTTTGCAGGTCCAGCCTCCAAAGTTTAGTAGAAATTGGCCTACTAAAGGGTGGACGTATCCTTCTTATGATTCACAGTCTAGGGGTAGATCTAGACGTGGTAAGGGCAGAGCCCAGGGCTCTTTCAGGCCTAGAACAGGGAGTTCTCCTGCACAGGCTTCGGTGAGGGCAGGGGTCAGTCCTTTCGTAGCAGACCCAATGACCTACCTTTTCAGCTGCCAGAGCCTGCCTGCCTGGCAGCACCTTTGGGAGGAAGGTTGGCACTTTCAAAGAAAATTGGAGTTTAATTACCCAGGACAGATGGGTATTGGATATCATACACCACGGCTACAGGTTTTATTTCCATACCTTGCCTCCTTTCAAAGGCATACCAGACGCCTCCTCAACAAAGAATAGAGGCTCACAAACAGGTTTCTCTGTTGCTCCAACTAGCCATACAGCCGGTCCCTCTGCCAGAAGTGGGCCTAGGATTTTATTCTCGCCTGTTCCTAGTACCAAAGAAGGGGAACACGTGGAGACCAATTTTGGATTTATCTATCCTCAACACTTATCTGGACATTCCCAAGTTCAAAATGTTGACGTTGCAGCAGCTTTTACCTCTGCTGGGCAAAGATCATTCGATGGTAACTTTGGATCTCAAGGAGGCTTACCTTCATGTTCCTATCAGGCCCAGTTGCAGAAAGTATCTGCTGAGCTGGGACTTCTCACTCTCAGTTCTCTGCATTGCCCTTTGGCTTATCTACTGGGCCCAGAGTGTTCACGAAAGTTCTGGCTCCAGTGATAGCTTTCTTCAGACTAAAAGGAATACAGATCTATCCTTATTTGGACGACTGCCTAATTCTGGCTCAAGGAAGAGAAGAGCTTCTTCATCATTTGGAATATGTGATAGCAGTGCTGAGATGCCTAGGGTATTCTGTGAACGAAATAAAGTCCAGTCTAGTACCCTCTCAAGACATGTGCTTTCTGGGTGTGAGACTGAATACAGCATCCCAGATGGCCTTTTTAACCCCGGACAAACAAAAGAGTCTATCCCTTTACTTCCATCAACTATCTCATCAGTCCGGGCTGACTGCAAGGACAGTCCTTCAAGCCTTAGGGTTCATGGCATCTTGTATTCTGGTGCTTCCCAATGCCAAACTGCATATGAGGAAGCTACAATGGTATCTCAAAAATGTATGGACACAGCACTGCCAGGATTTGGACACTGTCATTCAAATAATACCTTGCATTCAAAAGGAATTTTTGTGGTGGGCTCAGGAATGTCACCTAAACAAGGGACTCTCTGTGACCCGCCAGAGGCGAGTCAGATTTTAACGACAGATGCCTCAGACAAAGCTTGGGGAGCTCATCTAAATGGAAAGTGGATACAAAACAAGTGGCCTGTCAGACTACAACATCTACATATCAACATGAAGGAGATGTTAGCAGTCCAGTTTACATTAATAGCTTTCAAGGAATTACTTCTTCCAGGGCAGGTGTTGATTCTAACAGACAACACAACTGTCATGTGGTACATCAACAAGCAAGGGGGAACGCATTCTTTTCCTCTATGCAGGCAAGCAATGATTTTGTGGGAGACTGCTCTCAGTTTACAGCTCAATCTTCAGGCAAGGTTTCTGCCAGGAGCACAGAACTCCTTAGCAGATGTGTTGAGCACATGAATTATGGATCCCCACGAGTGGAAATTGGATCCTCATGTATTTCAGAAATTGACAGTGTCCTGGGGAACTCCAGACATAGATCTTTTCGCTTCTCCACTAAACCATCAGCTGCCAAGGTTTTGCACAAAAAGGTTTCATCCCACAGCTTGGAGAGTGGATGCTCTTTCTTTCAATTGGAGCAATCTTCATGTGTATGCCTTTCCACCTCTGCCTCTCCTCCCAAAGGTACTTCTAAAGGTCAGACAGGACAAGCCAAGGATGATTTTAATAGCTCCGGATTGGCGCTGACAACACCGGTACCCATTACGGAGATGTCTAGTACGGAAGCCACCATGGCCTTTGCCTTGATTCCACACCTGTTGTCGCAGGAGGACAGCCATTTGCTAAATGTCAAGCTTCACTCTCTGCACCTAACAGCCTGGCATATTCTGTTTTGAACCATAGTGGGCCTCCACTTCCTCAGCAAGTTTTGAATGTTATTTTGGAAGCTAGGAGGCCTAGTACAAGGAAAGTGTACGAGACAAATGGAAGAGATTTTGTTTTGGAGTGCAGCAAAAGATTTTGATGTTTCTGAGCCTAATTTGTGTGTGGCTCTTCAATATCTTACTGAGTTACTAGACAAAGGTTTGTCTTTCTCTCCTATTAAAGTTCATGCTGCAGCAATTTCAGCTCACTATGATTGCAACCCACCATTGTTTTCTCATCCTTTGTTCAAGCAATTTCTTAGAGGGGCAAAGAATATAAGACCCCACAAGAGCTCCTACTCCTGCTTGGGATCTCAATTTTGTGTTGGAGAAACTCACTCTACAACCTTTTGAGCCTGCAGCTACTGCTGAGTTGAAATATTTATCATGGAAGACTGCTTTTTTGTTGGCCATTACCTCTGCAAGAAGGGTTTCTGAACTACAGGCCCTTATGGCGGTTGAGCCTTTCTTGATTTTCCATAAGGATAGGGTATCATTACGTACTAATCCTTCCTTTATGCCTAAGGTGGTTTCTAGTGTGGCTTTAAACCAAACTATTCATTTGCCTACTTTTTATGCAAATCCCCAAAATAAAGGGGAAAAGATTTTGCACACTTTAGATGCCCACAGGCAGTTGCGTTATTATTTGGACAGAACTAAAGGGTTCAGGCAGTCTCAGCAGTTGTTTGTTTCTTTTGCTTTGAGTTCTCAGGGCAAGCCTGTGTCAAAACAAACTATTTCTAAGTGGATTGGGTTTTGCATTGCTTTCTGTTATTCCCATCATGGCAAGGAGATTCCAGCTGGGATTAGGCCTCATTCCACTAGGGCTACTGCCACTTCAACAGCTTTTTTGAGGGGTGTGGCAACCAAGGATATTTTGGAGGCAGCTACTTGGAGTTCTGTGCATACTTTCTCTAGGCATTATCACCTGCCACTTTACTCTGTCCAGGGCTGGTTTTGCCACTGCTGTTTTGCAGGGCATTTTGGCTGCTCCTGCTTCCTTGTAGTTAGCCATCCTCCCTTACCTCTGCTTTGGGATTCTACCCAAGTGTAAGGACTGCAGCAATGTGAGATGAAGAACATAGTACAGTTTTGTACCTACCATAAATGTAGATGTTCGAAGATCCACATTGCTGCAGTCCAATTTACCCTCCCTCCTTCCCCTCTGTAGTTAGAGGTGGTTGTGTGGGTTGGGTTGTACATATTGTGTATATTGTATATATTGTACATATAGTTAGTGCAAGGGTGGTTGGTTGGTTGTTTGCTGTCTTTGGTTTTGACCTTTATTTTAGGGTCTTCTGACATCTGGGGCAAGAAAAGACTGAGGATATGACGTCGGTCATGCGCATTTGTACCCTGACGTCCTGATGTCAGTCAAATGCGCCCTGACCGACGTCAGCCTTATACTTTGATATTCGGGCCGACCGAGGACAGCGGACTACCCAAGTGTAAGGACTGCAGCAATGTGGATCTTCGAACATCTACATTTATGGTAGGTACAAAACTGTACTTTCTTAATATCACCTAGTCTTCTACTCTTCTTGGTCAATTCCAAGACCATACATTTAAAACTGTGTCATGCCATTATCCAGGACATGTTGTGCCAGGGCATTATTTGTATTTTCTTTGTTAATGGCATATATGTGTTCCCTGATATGTTCTTGTAATGTCCTGTTCGTTTTTCCCACATAGAAAAACTTGCAAATTTGGCATTGGGCTAAATAAACTAAGTCTCTGGATCTGCAATCTGCATAAAACTTAAATATACTCTCATCCAGTTACTGGATGAATAAACCTATCTTCATTTTTAATGTATGTACACTGGTTACAAGATCTACACGCATGAGTCCCTATCCTTTTGGAGAACTTACTATTCACGCTATTTCTTTCATAACATAGTAGCCTTTTTAATGACTTTATATTCCTATAAGTTATATTAGGTCTAACATCTACCAAATCCCTTATTTTCTCATCTGTTAAAATTCTCCAATTATTATTAATGACTTCTTTGATTAATGTATTTCTATTGGTAAAGGGAATAATCAATCTATTTTTATTTTGTGTCTCAAAATCCTTTCTATCTGTAATATTTTCTGTCTATGAAAAAAATGTTTACCCTTTCCCATTCTGTGTTTATTACATAATACAAGTGTGTCACTAATTTCTCTTTGCTTATATCCTCTGTCTAGAAAATTATTCGCTAGTGTCTTCTGTTCCTGATATGTGTCCTCTTGTGTTAGCCTGGACGCTCTGTAAACCTGGCCCTTCAATATATTTGAGTAAACGTGTTTGGGATGCATGCTGTTACGATGTGATACATTTTTTCCAACACGATTTTCTATGCATAACTGTCTCCATGCCATTAAATTCCTTATTTAGTCTAACATCTAAGAACTCTATGGTATCAAACGAATATGTACATTCAAACCTCAAAAAATCCATAGTGCCATTTATATGTGACAAATTCATTTAATTCTTCCTCAGTACCACTCCAAGCTATAAACACATCGTCCACAAAGTGTCCGTAATGCTTAATACTATCATGGAATAGAGTATTACCTAATACATAAGTGCTCTCCCAATATGCCAAAACCAAGTTGGCATAGGAGTTAGCACAAGGGTCCCCATCGCTACCCCTTTCTGCTGTAAATAGTAAGTGTCTTCATACATCAAAACATTGTTACTCAACACAATATCCAAAATCAACATCCATTTCATAACTAGATTACTCTGGATGTCTTTCTCTGAGCATTAACCTTACATAATCCATCCCTATGTTATTAGGTATTGAAGTGAATAAAGAGACCACATCTAAGGTCACTAATATGACATTCTCTACACATGATCTAGTTGTATTATGTAGAGCTAGACTTTCAAGAAAGTGTTGTGTATCCTTCACTATTGATTTAATCCCCTCCATGATAGGTTTGAACTGTTTATCCAAATAAATAGACATAGTCTCAGTGAGCCATCCAATCCCTGAGACAATAGGTCTCAGTGGAGGGTTAAGTATATCCTTGTGGACCTTCGGTAGCCCCCTAAAAATAGGAATCATAGTTTTTTCTACCAGAAAATACTTATATATATATCAACATCTATCACATTGCTTGGCAGTAAATCATATACATGACTATGTACATCTTTAATAATCTTGTTCAATGAGGTGCCATTCAGAGGTCGATATGTTAAATCATCTGATAAGTCATTAATCTTATTACTATACATGTCATGGTCCATTATCACAATCGCCCCACCCTTATCAGCTTGACGTATTATAATATCATTTCTTTGTAGACTTGTTATAGCTTCTTTTTCACTCAGTCATATTGAAGAAATCTGGTTTAATATCATTCCTTTTGTACAAGTCTATCAAATCATTCTCACATGCACGCTCAAAGGCATCTAACATGGGATGTAATTGCGGTGTAAAAGTTGAAGGTTTCCTAAGACCATTCACATCTGCATTTGTATTGCATGTGTGATTCCCAAACAACAACTTCAGACTAATATTCCTAGTGAACATCTTAATGTCTATTATAATGTCAGTAACATCAGTGAAACCAGAAGGTATAAAATTTAGTCCCTTATTCAAAACAGAGACCTCATGTTCTGTTAAACAGTACCTTGAAATGTTGACTACTAAACCCTGTTCATGGGTCGTAGCGCTTTCTTTTGTAATTCGTACATTTCCTCGGTGCTCTTCCTTTTTCTTACCTTGTTCTGTGGTGACCATGTTTTTCATTCGAACTGCCTGATCGGCAGAGGAAAAGAATGAAATCCATTCCCCTTAGTAAACACTTCCTGATCTGAAGTGACAGTAAATTCGGAAGAAGTTATATCAGGGTACCCTTCTTCTAACGACCCTTGTAATTGAATCAACTGTTTCACTCAATTCCTGTACTTGCGAAGTATTAGCTATATCCACGCCATTCGAATGCACCATCGCCTCCAATACTACTCTGCCTGCTGACGTCATTACGTTACCTGTATCAACTCGTGGATTATCATAGCCAACGACATTGTTTGTTCCTGCCTCCACCCCCATGACAGGCGCGGAAGCTGATGCTAACGAATTGCTTCTAATGAAAGTCTCATCTTTCATATTATTGACATTATTATTATTAAATCGGCCATGTACTTTATTTTTATTAGTGTAATTGTTGTTCACATTGTCCTTAGGCCAAGAGAACACATTTCCATTTTGAAAATCGATGAAGTCACGTTCAAGTTTTCTCTTATCTTGCATCAATTTGTTATCTAAAGAAGACACCATGATTTTTAAATCGTCAAACAGAATTTTCAATTCCGTAGATTTTACACAGAATGGGAAAGGGTAAACCTTTTTTTCATAGACAGACGGAACATATTACAAATAGAAAGGATTTTGAGACACACAATAAAAATAGATTGATTATTCCCTTTACCAATAGAAATACATTAATCAAAGAAGTCATTAATAATAATTGGAGAATTTTAACAACAGATGAGAAAATAAGGGATTTGGTAGATGTTAGACCTAATATAACTTATAGGAATATGAAGTCATTAAAAAGGCTACTATGTTATGAAAGAAATAGCCTGAATAGTAAGTTCTCCAAAAGGATAGGGACTCATGCGTGTAGATCTTGTAACCAGTGTACATACATTAATAATGAAGATAGGTTTATTCATCCAGTAACTGGACGAGAGTATATTTTTAAGTTTTATGCAGATTGCAGATCCAGAGACTTAGTTTATTTAGCCCAATGCCAAATTTGCAAGTTTTTCTATGTGGGAAAAATGAACAGGACATTACGAGAACGTATCAGGGAACACATATATGCCATTAACAAAGAAAATACAAATAATGCCCTGGCACAACATGTCCTGGATAATGGCATGACACACAGTTTTAAATTTATGGTCTTGGAATTGACCAAGAAGAGTAGTAGACTAGGTGATATTAAGAATCACACTGAAGAGATGGAATGTAGATGGATAATGAGGCTACAAGCACAATAAAAGCGTGTGGTTTGAATGATAAGGTCTCAATCAAGCCTTTCTTAGCAGCGAGACCTTATAAACATTAAAGCTTGCTTATCGGCTAGAACTTATTTTTTAATATTATTTTTTAATATTTTTTAATATTATTTTTTAATGATATTTAATGATGGTGTTTACATACATTCTACGTGTATATATATATTTCAATGTGTATATGCATTTTTCATGAGCAATATGTACATATATATGTATATATTTATATATATATATATATATATATATATATATATATATATATATATATATATATTCTTTATATTTATAATGTATATATTTTTTATAAATGAATTTTTATTAATAGTGTTATGTGATGGAATGAATTGTATTTGCTTTCATTTTTAAATTAGCTGGTATATCAGTTTTACCGGTTGAAAGCAGTGTATATGCAACTTTAAATTTTAATTGCATAATTATGATGATTAACTAACAGGATATGGGTTAATTCATTGCTTTATAAGGCATGTAATATGATATGCTGCTATTGAAGTCTGATGAAACGTTTGTGAACGTGAAAGCGCTTACTTTTGGATCCAGCATTTGTTTTGAATATTAAACTCTTGAAGTGAAAACTGGAGTTTTTTGTTAACATCAGCATTGGTGAGCTCCTTTTGTGTTTTGTTGTTGAGTATATAATTTTTCTGAGGAGCACTTTACCCAGCAAGTCGTGGTTCTGTTGATTTTTAGCTAACATGGTGTACTTCCTTGTTAAATGAAAGCAGTCCCATTTTCCGAGAGTCACTGAGCCCTAATAATGACTGGACATGCCTCTTGACCGCATAAAATAAGTCACAGCATTTTCCAGCAGGTTAACATGAAAGCACAACTGAGCCTTCAGTTTGAATTTCTTAACCTCTATAAGCAATAAGTTTCGCACACTGTGCCAAATTAAACCTTTCACCTTTACACACGTTCACAAATGTTTCTGCTGACAAACATTGCACTTGGAGCCTGTATCAACTTTGAACTCTGTGGGTTTGCCATTTATCAGAACAGTACAAAATACTTCATTCTTTGCCCTTAAATCTACTGCATTGACTGTTTTATGAATCAATGACACACCATCAGCATAGAGTGGGCAGCAATTTTAATCCATATTTTTCTAATTGGTCAACTCGTTTCTTAAAGTATTTCCTTTTAATAAAAGAATGTGTGTGCCTTTTTATTTACAAAATATTTTGAAATGATACCACTTATTGCTTTTGTGGCATTGTTGACCAAAAGCTAAACACTTTTCCCTTTTAGATTCATGAATACCACCACAATACGACACTTGGCAATGTAGATTGGGGCCCATGCTTTGAGTGTGCTGACTCACTCTTATGCTTCACTGAGACTGTGCGAAGTCTAGAATGTGGTAGAAAGTTCTGGGGTTTACCAGTAGGTGCTGTAGGGGTTACCACTGCTGTGTGCTTGGGCCAATTTCTTTTTAATAACATGCTGCATACTATTAACATGAGCTTTATTACTGTCCCTTCTAGAGCTGCTCTTATTTCTAAGCATATTTGTGTGCTTTTCTGTGAGTTTGTATATCTGACAAATCTCGCAAAATCATTTTCACAGCATCATCTTTTATGCCACACACAAGTCTGTCTTTTATCAACTCTTCCCTTAAGTCACCAAATCTGTATGCTTTAGCTTTATTTCTCAGGTCCGTTATATATTCTCTAAAAGTTTCACCAGGCTTTTGTCCCTTATATAAAATAAGTGCCTTTCCATTGTAACATTTGTCTGGGGGTTACATATTTCTCTAAATGCATGTTTTAAGCTGTTTGGGTCCTCCCTTGATTTGGCCGAAAGAATATTATGACATTTTTCCTCCTCTCCAGCATAGATAGCAGGTACATACACAAATGAACGTTCCCTTTCTTTGGCTTCTGACCCAGCTAAATTAAGTAGAATAAATGCCTTTGTATGGTCATCTTTATCAGAAAATGTAGCCTGTATAAAAATGTCGTAATGTTGCTCAAACACTCTCCAGTTCTCAGCAACATTACTGTCAAACCCAAGTGCACTGGATTTTTGAAAACAGTCTGCCATGCCCACAAAGTTATACACAAACACACTGAAAATATGGCCTTTGTAATTGCGTACAAACTGCGCTGTGAGCTTGTAGCAACATTCAAATGCACAAAAAACTCTGATGACCTGACGTCATGGAAGAAGAGACGGCAACCGACGCAGGACCCAAGACTTTGTTATTCAGGCAGACTGAGGGAAACCTACCAGGAGATTACCCCCAAATGTAATGACTGCAACAGTGAATACACTCTAACATCTACATTTATGGTAAGTGTACACAACTGTACTTTTTTGCTTCTTGAAGTTCTGTAGTCCTGTCTCGCTTTCATTCTCACATATGGGTTTGGAGCCGATCTTCTGCTCCTACTCAGCTGATTACAAAGCTCGAAGACTCTAAGTTGGCTTGTGGCAAAGTAGGTATCCCATAATGCACTACCCCTATACTCCTCCCTCATCAGACCCATGATTGAGTGCAGTGCCCCAATTGGTATGTACCTCACCCGGCATTTGCAACAGCTGGAGAGACCACAAAAGTACCTCACCAAGAGGATCAAGGGTCTCCAACATGTCTTATTCTGCCAGACTAAAGAAACTTCAGCTCTATTCAGCAGCATACCGCCTGCTCATAGGTGATCTCTGCCTGATGTACAAGGCCCTGTTCAATCAGGATCTGATGGACATGCTCCACCTCAAAAAATCCAAATCCATCAGGACCACGAGAGCTAAAGACTTAAACCTCGGCACAAGTATGAATAGGACATGCTGGAGGGATAGATTCATAACCCAGAGGCTTCCCATGCTTTGGAACAAGATCCCAGTTCATATTAGGCAGAGCCCCTCACTGACTCTCTTCAAGAGAAATCTTGAGTGGATGGGAGATCGTAAGTTTACCCCAGGGGTCACATCTGTATCACTGCTAGACAGGGGCACAGTAAACTAATTATATTATATAAGGGGACCTTCATTGTGTCACTACTAGACAGAGGCACAGTATTCTAAATTTATTCTGTACACTTTTGTACCATTTCATGGGGTGGCAAAAGCCACATCACTATGGCTAGGCTTACAAATGCCCCAGGGCAGATAGCCTAGTACTAAACTATGAAACTATAACTATCCCCAGATCTCGTTTGCCACTCTGAGTTCAGAAGTGTTCTCTTTCTTGGCTGTGGCCAAGTTGGAATATTTTTTTTCTCCCAATATTTATAGTGCTCGTTTTTACTGTAAAGTTAGACTATTATTAGTAGCTTACCGTTAACTTGCTAGTAGTTAGTGTTTTTTTCTGAAGTTTTGTTGCTAATTGTTGGCAGTCGCTTCCGCAGGCCTTCTTTTAGTGGTATCCCTACGTTTTTGTTGTACTAGTTAGTGTTCGTCTTTCTCGGGTATAGGTCCGTTTTAGTTAGAGGACCCACTTTTGCCTTACTGTTGCTTGTTTATTCTCTGTCTCGCTTACCCCTCTGTTCAGGGCTAGGCCCATTTAAGTTAAGTACCTAGTCTTCTATTGCCCTTCACCCTTGTGTGTTGTTTCTTAGGCCCGTTTAAGTTAGTGCACCTCGTTCTCTCTCCTTATTGTTTATTGCGGTCTACAGTTAGTCTGTTGTTGTGGTAGTTATGTCTAAGGAAACTGAGGACCATAAACATTCGGATTTTAAGAAATGCCTAAAATGTTCACAAAAATGTCCCTGACTGATGGGCATAGTATTTGTCTTAATTGTTTGTAAGCCATACATCTACAGGAGACGTACCTTTTGCCATTCTTTTAGTTCCTGGGTACTCCAGGAAAGGAAGAACAAACTGATTTTGAAAGGTCTCCTTAAACCTTCCTTTGAGGAGGATTTAGCTAGTTCTTCCTCTTCTCACTCCAGGTCTCCCTCTTCAAAAAAAGAGAAGGTTAAGATGGTGAAAAGACGGTCTCTGACACCGACTGACAAATCAGGACCGCCAGAGAAAGTTGCCAAAGTTGTCCAACCTTCTACCTCTTTGGCTCCTCTGCCTTCGGAGCCAGTTGAGGTTATTGATATAGACCTTCCATTTTTGGCCCCAAGATTTTCAGAGCCTATAGCTGAATCCATATCGTGGAACTGGTCAAAAGACTTACTACCGGTGTCCCCGACACTTAAATCTCCAATTTTGCAGATATCTCAATCCCCTACCTTGTCTTCCAGATCCTCCAGGAGTCTCTCTGGATGTCGAGAGGGTGGTGCGTAGACTTTTGAAGTCATTGGCACTAGCAAATTTGTTGTCTGCTCCAACCAAATCGGTTATGGAGCCGTCTAGGTCTGTATTACCTGCTTCTGTTCCTCCGAGCCATGCCGGTTTTTCGGAGCTAGATCTTTCGGTGCCGCTTTGCTGTGGAACCATCTGTTCCAGCACCCCAAGTGGTTTTCTCAGAGCAGAGTTCCACTCTGACACCTTCGGTACCATCCCTAGTGTCTTGGAGCCCAAGCTCACCAGTTGGCCCTGATGGGGATGCTTGGACCCGAACGTCTTTGTTAGGTTTCGAGCCTACCTCTCTGTGCTTCAGCTTGGCTGAGCTGGGATCTTACATATGTCTCTGAGCCAATCGCTCCGGAGATGGGGGCTACTTCTGCTTCTTCTTCGGAACCAGTGGTGTCCTTGGAGCCAGAGGGATCTGCCTTTGAGATGAAGAGCATGCTGTCTAGATCTTCAACTCTACACAAGGGTAATGATGTTCTTCCTCCTCAAGCCCCGACCTCTGTCTCAGCACCATCCCTCTCTCATGACAGCAGAGACCAGCAGCCTTAGGAGCCCCCCTTGGGTGGCCCCCAGTCTTCAGAGACCTCCCCAGAATACCCTTCTGAGGAGCCTCCTCAGAAGAAAACTTGCAAGAGGAAGCATGTAGACTCCCCTGATGAGTCCATCACCTCTGACACCGACTTCGAGGAGTCCGAAGGGTCCCCTAGGTCGTCCTCTGATATCTCCTTCATAGATATCCTGAAACAGGTGGCTGGCTCACTGTCACCCCTTCTGATGAGTCAGTGTACTTGAAGGCTTTCGTGTCTCGGGTGTCTCCACCTTTCGATGAGCTGTTAGATTTGGTGAGTCGAAAGGTGTGGGGAAACTCCTGACACCGTGGAACCAGTCCCTAGAAGGGCTAACAAATTCCTTTCAGCTCCTAAGGAAAAAGAGTTTCTGACCAAAGGTGTGCCTGTAGATGCCATGGTGCTGGCAGCAGCCATGAAGAAGGAACTAGCATAGACTCCTCATCTGTCCACCTACCGAACAAAGTCTCTTGAATTATGGACAGATACGGAAAGCGTATTTTTTCTTCAACGGCTTGTACACTCAGATCGCTGAATTACCTCACCCATTTCACTAGCCTTCAAAGAGATCTCCTAAAAGAGCTGGGAGATGCTCTCCAAGGTACTTTAACTGAAACAGTCCCTGAGAAGGTAACTGTTCAGTTGTCCAGCTTAAACTCTATTGTTAACTCCTCCATGAGGCCGATATCTTGAGTAGCAGATGGAGCGAGCAGGGCAGCGGGTTCAGGAGTTTCCCTTAGGAGACCCTCCTGGATGCGCTTGTGTAACTTTGCGCAGCCCTTCAAATCTACATTGTAACTTTGCGGAGCCCTTCAAATCTACATTTACCAATGCCCCCTTTGATTGTTCCTCTCTGTTTGGACCAAAGGTAAAAGACACACTCACCAGATGCGAGCAGGAAGGGAAGACTCTCTCTGCTGTGGGAGTACGTTTTTCCATCCCTTCTAGACCATACCCTAAAGGTCAGAAAGGGGGGAAAAATGTGGTTCAAGAAATTTTTCCCAGACGCACAAGGTGAATGTTCGTGTTTCACTGTTGCAGTCATTACATTTGGGTAATTTGCTGGCAGGTTGCCCTCAGTCAGCCTGAATAACAAAGTCTTGGGTCCTGCGTCGGTTGCTGTCTCCTCTTCCATGACGTCAGGTCGTCAGGGGTATAAAACATGCAGCTGACGCCATTTTAATCTGTCTTTCTTGCCACGCGGTGCCCGAAGCAGAAGCAGTTCGCAAGTGCCGGTCGATTGACTCCTGAAATTTTCGTTTTCGAGCTTCAGAACAAAAGTCATCAAACTAAAGCTAAGTACCCCAGTGGGGAAACTTTTTCTTGCTCCTTACCAATGTCAGTAAAATAATTGTATTACTTATGGGAAGGAAATACCTCATAAGGATTTTGATTTGTACTGTATTCCTTGTCTAGGCCCTGACCACAACATGCCTTGCTGTCGATGTTGTGCTAAATTTAACCACCACACTATTAAATGTCGATATTTTTGCTTCTAAATACTTGTTTCAAGATTTAACTATCCTGAAATGTCATCAATTAGCAATCCGACTACCGGAATTCACAAAAAACGCAAAGAAAAAGACAGAGACAGACCGTCGAGGTCCAAAACTGACAACAAAGCTTCTCCTAAGCCAGTCGCCGGTTTGCCGGTACTCTGTGAGGTGCTTTTGCAGCCCCTGATGCCAGCTACTTTTGAGTCGCAGGCCCTTACCGAGACCCATTTGGAGTCCGGTATGCCGCGAGATTCTTCAAGTATTGAACCGCGGATGTCTCTCCCTTGGATGGGTTCCGGAGCCCCTGAGCAGGCACTGGCTTCTGAGGGTGTTTTCAAGCCTAAAGATTTGTATATTAAACTGACACCATCATCAAAAACAAGGCCAAAACCAACTACTATGTCTAAAAAACCGACGCATGAGCCACGTGTTCAGGACCCTATGCCTAAAAAACAAATCATCAAAATGGCTGAGGATTTAATTACCTTGATCAGGGGTTCCCAACCCCCATCCTGCTAAGAGGCCTAGGCAAGGCACTGATTTATGAATCTTCAGATCAGATTTCCATTTCTTCTGATTCCTCTTCTGATCAGGAATTTTCTATCCCACCTTATGAGGACTCTGATGCAGAAGAATCCATCCCTTCTGCTTCTCCTCCTGAGGATTTTTCTTTTGGAGAGACACTGCATACCTTAAGGGAACATTTTCATTGGGAGAGTCAGGACTTTTCCTTTGGCTATACCTCCTGTTTTAGACATTGTTGATTATGTTTTCTCAGAATCCAGCATGGCTTCCGATTCCCTGCATGTGGCTCCTAGTAAGCCAGACAGATATTACAGGGTTCCTGACTCCCACAAGTTTCTTTTCAAAAATCCTACTGCTGACCCTGAAACTATTTCTCAGGGTCCCAAGGGTGTTAAGGCTTCTACATCTAAAAATCCTATACCTTGTGATAGAGACTCCAGGGATAGATGGGGTAAGAAGGTTTATATGTCTGCAACCCTGGCAATCAGGGCTTTAAATTGTCAATTTCATATGCTTAAATGTCAAGAGCATGTTATGGGCTTACTTAAACGGAAAATGATGTTGACTTCTGTTTGTGTGGAAAATAGAGTTACAGGATTTATTGCATTCAGCTGAACAAGTTGGAAAGCATATTTTGCAATGTGGTTTTGATTCCTTGGAGGCCTCTTGCAGGGCCGCCGTAACTGGATCTGTGATAAGAAGGCATGCTTGGCTCAAGGAGCAAAATCTGCCTGATCATTGTTAAAGCTAAATTGTTGGATGCTTTTTTGGAGCAGGACAGTCTGTTTGGTAATAAGGCAAAAGAAGTTTTAAAAAAGATGAAAGACAAAGCTAAATCTATGCAAACTGTAAAAGATTTCTTGCAAGTGCAGCCACCCAGGTTCAGTAGACACTGGCCTACTAAGAATTGGTCCTTTCCAGTACCCAACAGAGACTCTCAGGTTAAACCCAGACACTCCAAAGGCTCCAGGTTTCAGTCACAAGGATCTTACAGGACAAAACAATGGGGTGCCTCCACCTCCAAATCAGGAAGTAGCAAAGCACCACCCTATGGTAAACAGTCTCAATGACTTTCCTCTGCCATTTCCAAGCACTTGTCTTTTGACAGCCCCTTTGGTGGGGGGGGGACTAGCACTTCATGCTCAAAATTGGCATCTAATTACCCAGGACAAGTGGCTCTTAAACATAATATCCCAAGGGTACAGATTTAATTTCCACATGTTGCCATTTCCAAACGGATGGCCAGACCTGCCCCCAAATCAGTGGGCAGAGGCCCAGAAACAAGTCATGTCCCTCATGGATATGGGGGCTATTCAACCAGTACTAGAAAAGGAAAAAGGACAAGGTTTTTATTCAGGACTTTTCCTGGTACTCAGAAAAGACCAATCATGGCGTTCAATTCTGGACTTATCCATTCTAAATACTTTCCTGGACATTCCAAAATTCAAGATGCTGACTCTATAACAGCTACTGCCTATGCTAGGCAAGAATGCCTGGTTAAGTCTAGACTTAAGAGGCTTACCTGCAAATATATATATATTTTTTTGGTTTGCAATTTTTACATTAATGTTCCTACTTACTGCTTTTTTTGTAAAATTGTATGTAACAATGTCTATGTTCTGTTTCCTATATGTTTTTTTTATATCTGTAATCTACCCTTGGAGCTTTTCTCCCCGGGCCTCTACTGAAAATGGACATGTATCCAGCTAGACTAGCCCGGTCAACAAATGTAAAATAAAATAAAATATCCCCATCAGGGAATCTTGCAGAATATACCTCCACATCAAAGCAGGCTATTTGCATTACCAGTTCTCTACACTGCCCTTTGGCTCATCTACTGCACCCAGGGTCTTCACAAAGTGCCTGGTACCAGTAATTGCATTTTGCAGACAAAGAAACATTCAAATTTATCCTTATCTGGACAGTTGTCTAATTCAGGCAGATGATGCGGACACTCCAACATCTGGCGTTTGTAAAAAGGCTTCTAACATGCCTAGGGTACACCATAAATGAAAAGAAATCACATCTGGTACCCTCTAAAATAATTACATTCCTGGGTGCTAGCTTGAATACAACTGCCCAGATGGCTTACCTCACACCAGACAAACAAATTCAATTGACAACATGCTTCAAACAAGTGGTCACAAAAACCCAGCTATCTGCAAGACAAATTCTGCAGGCTTTGGGGTTCATGGCATCCTGCATTCTACTAATTCCATATGCAAGACTGCATATGAGGAAACTTCAATGGTACCTGAAAAGCTTAAGGAGTCAACATTTGTCACAGCCTGGAAATAGTGATTCCTCTCATTCCTTGCCTGCAACAGGAGTTCCTTTGGTGTGCAGAGGCCTGTCACCAAAACAAGGGACTGTCATTCATTCTACCCCCTGCCACCCAAACCCTGACTACAGATGCATCAGACTATGCTTGGGGGGCCCATCTGGCAGGGAAATGGTATCAGGGCGAATGGAACCCAAATCAAATGCACCTGCATATCAAGCAGAAAGAAATGCTAGCTGTACAGAATGCTCTGACAGCCTTCAAGGACTTCCTTCATCCAGGACAACTACTGATAAAAACGGACAACACCACAGTTATGTGGTACATAAACAAGCAGGGGTGTACCCTCTCCTACCCCCTTTGCAGACTAGCCATGGCCTTGTGGAACACAGCCTTGACTTACCAAATACGTCTACAAGCTCAATTCTTGCCAGGAAAGCAAAATACTCTGGCAGACGACCTAAGCAGAAATCTTATGGACCCACTCTAATGGAAACTGGATCCACAAATCTTCAGCATGTTGACACGAAAATGGGGGAGCCCAGACCTAGATCTATTTGCCTCTCCCCAAAACTACCATTTGAACAAATTCTGCACAAGGACTCATCACAAAAAAGCTTGGAAAGTGGATGCTTTATCCTTCAGCTGGAAAAACCTATCAGTCTGCCTTTCCCCCTCTGCCTCTGCTCTCCAAGGTTTTACTAAAAGTCAGACATGAAAAACCAAAAATGATTCCGATTGCTCCGGACTGGCCTCTCCAACACTGGTACCTGCTTCTTAAGGAATATGTTACACCTTCCTCCGTGGTACTTGCCTCAGACACCTCATCTATGGTCTCAGCAGAACTAGCAAATTCTGCACACTCTGCTCCAAACTCTGAATCTTGCAGCATGGCTAATCAACTAATTTCACCAATCATATCTCTCAGTAAACCTGTGATGGATGTCATTTTGGAGGCTAGAAGGCCTAGTACTGTAGTACATAGTACTATAAAAATGCATGCCTCTGCCATCTCTGCTCATTACAACACAGAGCCTCCTCTCTTTTCTCATCTCCTGCTAAAGCAGTACTTCAGAAAGGCCAAAAATTTGAGACCTCCCAGGAGAGCACAAACTCCTGCATGGGACCTCAGTTTTGTGCTGGAAAAACTCACCCTACATCCTTTTGAACCAGCTGCTACTGCAGACATAAAATTTCTTTCTTGGAAGACGCCCTTTCTTTTAGCAGTCACTTCAGCTAGAAGGATTTCAAAACTACAGGCTCTCATGACAGTGGAGCCTTTCATTATCCTTTATCCGGGCAGGGTGGCCCTCAGGACCAATCCTCCTTTTATGCGTAAGGTGGTATCCATTGTGGCTCTTAACCAGACCATTCATCTGCCAACTTTTTTCCCAAATCCGCAGAACAAGGGGGAGCGGATTCTGCATTCATTGGATATACACAGACAACTAAGTTTCTACTTAAGCAGGACAAAATCTCTAAAAGTCTGAGCAACTGCTGGTGGCATTTGCTGCAGGTACAGAGGGGAAGGCTATATCAAAGCAAACTATTTCAAAATGGATAAGCCATTGTATTAGTTTCTGCTACATGCACCATGGTAAACCTATCCCCAAGGGAATTAGATCCCATTCCACCAGGGCTGCATCTACTTCTGCAGCCTTTCTCAGAGGGGTTCCTACCAGAGACATTCTAGAAGCTGCTACTTGGAGCTCCGTTCATACATTCACAAAACATTACTATTTACCTCTTTTCTAATTCCAGGGCAGGCTTTGCCACTGCTGTCTTGCAGGAGCCTTATAGCTGCTCCTAATGCTGTATAATTCCATCCTCCCATCCATAGCTTTGGGATTCTACCCAAATGTAATGACTGCAACAGTGAAACACGAAGAACATAGTACAGTTGTGTACACTTAACATAAATGTAGATGTTGGAGTGTATTCACTGTTGTAGTACGGGTTACCTACCCGCCAGCCCCCTTTTTCTTCTCTGTTATATCCTTTCTTTCCTTCACTATGCTCAAAAGCCTTTGTGGTGTATTTGCTTTTAGTTGGAGGTAAATTTTTTGTGTTTTAAAATACATGCATATATAGATATATATATTTGCTCACCATTTGGGGGTCACCTGACATCTGGAGCAAGAAAAACTGATTAAAATGGCATCTGCTGCATGTTTTTATACCCATGATGACCTGACATCTTGGAAGATGAGATAGCAACCGACACAGGACCCAAGATTTTGTTACTCAGGCCGACTGAGGGCAATCTGCCAGCAGATTACCCCAATGTAATGACTGCAACAGTGAATACACTCAAACGTCTACATTTATGGTAAGTGTTCACAACTGTACTTTCCTTTTCCAGAGGCAGAGGAGGAGCAAATAGTGGTAGACGTTACCCTTGAGGCGGGGGGGGGGGTCCGCAAAACCAGGGTGACTGCGATTCCTTTCATGGACGTCCCTATCAGCGCTCCTGAAATGAGGCCCAGCTGTGCTTCTCTGGAGCCAGATGGGGGTCGCTTATCTTTGTACCCAGAAGCTTGGCACATCACACAAGGCAAGTGGGTACAAAGGATAATTTCCAGAGGATACTCCATACCCTTCTCTTTTTTCCACCTCATCCAACCAAGAGAATCCCAGATGTTCCATCCAATCACAGGGATCAAGCAACTATAGAAGTCCAAACATTGCTTCAAAAGAGTGATCCAAACCGTGCTCGCAGACCAGATAGGATTTGGAACTTACTCCAGATTCTTTTTAGTGCCAAAATGAACAGGGGACTGAAGGCCCATCTTAGATCTCAGCAAGTTCAATGAATCAGTGAAGAAGTCCAAGTTCCGAATGTTAAACACTGCAGTCTATACTCCCTCTGTTAGGGAAAGACAATTGGATGTGCTCCATAGACCTCCACGATGCGTACTACCACATAAAAATGGACAGAGCGTCAAGGAGTCCTTTATGCTTCCGTCTGGGAGCCAGTCATTACCAATTTCATGCTCTGCCCTTTGGTCTCACCACAGCCCCCAGGGTGTTCACCAAATGCATGGCGGTGGTAATGGCTCACTTGAGACTTCTTGGATTCCAAGTGTTTCCGTACCTAGATGACTGGCTCCTGACTGCCACCACCAGGCACCTACTTTTACAAGCCAGGGATTCAACTATCCGAGTCTGTACTCAGTTTAGCATCAGTAATAAATTGAGAAAAGTCTGTCTTGTCACCCTCTCAATATATGACTTTCATAGGCACAGAAGTACACCGTCACAATGATGGCTCACCTTCTTTCCGACACAGTGCAAAATCTAAGACAACAAATATACAGCCTGCTTCCCCAACACAAGTTCAAAGCCAAGACTGTGCTCAAACTGTTGGGAACCATAGCCTCTACTATAACTCTAGTTCCGTTAGCCAGACTACATATGGGAATTCTGCAGTGGCTACTCTGTTCCCAGTGGTCTCTTCAGCAACTGCCTCTGTCTCATCCCATTTTAATAACGGAATCTTGCAAAAAGGACCTTTGTTGGTGGATCCAGTCCATTCAACTAACGATAGGGAGACCATTCATTCCTCGCCATCCCATTGCTATGGTGGGCACAGATGCTTCCCAGATTGGGGGGGGGGGCATTATCTAAGGACAGTCCAAGGCACATGGTAAAACCACGAGGCTCACTTGCATATCACTGTTGTAGAGATGAAAGCAGTGCTACTAGCGTTGCAAGCACTTCACGACTTTCTTCCTCTAGGGACAAAAGCAATCCAATCAGACAATATGTCAGTGGTATGGTATATAAACCAACAAGGGGGAACCAGATCCTACCCCCTATGTCGAGAGGCTCAAAGTGTTTGGCAGTGGGCGATATCTTCCCAACTCTTTCTACTTGCAACGCATATCCCAGGGAGAACTAATGTGTTAGCAGACAAGCTCAGCAGGGCAATCTTGATGCTTCGCGAGTGGTCTCTGAATCAGAAAGTCACAAAACAGATTTTCCACAAATGGGGACAGCCTTGCTGCAATCTGTTTGCCACCCCAATGAACACCAAATGCAGTAGCTACCCTTATCCCCCCCCCCCCCTCGGGGAGACGCCGAGAGATGCACTTGTCCACAATTGGCCCTTGGGACTTCTTTATGCTTTTCCTCCCTTTCCGCTAATATCGAAAGTTATCCAGAAAGCAAAGCCTTTGGAAAACAGAATGATTCTCATCACTCCTTACTAACCTCATTACATTTGGTTCCCCTAACACGGGCCTCACCTTCTGGACGATCCATGGACTCTGGACCCAGTACCAGACCTTCTGACACACATCCGGCATGTTCCATCCATGTCTCCACACCCTCAACTTGACAGGGTGGCTCCTCCACTTCCATCCCAAGTTAGGCTTCATGATTTCTCCCCTGCAGTTACACATATCCTGATGTCATCTCTTAAACTTTCTACAAGAAAATTGTACGCTAGCAAATGGAAAAGATTTTCCCTTTGGGCACAAGCTAGGAACAAAGATCCATACACAGCCCCCATTTCCCTAGTATTAAAATTTCTAACTGAACTTTTTCATCGGGTATCAGCTGCTGCTACAGTCAAAGTTCAGTTAGCAGCTATCTCCAATTTTCATTTTAGGCAACATAAACCTAATCTTATGGCTCTCGGATTGTGTAAATCATTTTTAAAAGGCACTACCTTACTAAGATCTTCTTTTCAAGAACCTATATCTCCCTGGGTTTTAAATTTTGTTCTTTCAAAACTTACCTCTCTGCCTTTTGAACCTTCACATGCATGCGATTTAAAGTTCCTTTCATGGAAGACCATTTTTCTTGTAGCCATTACGTTCGCCAGAAGAGTGTCAGAGCTGCAAGCACTCTGTCAAACCTCCTTACTTGATATTCCAGAGACAGAGTTTCCCTTTGCACTAACCCTTCCTTCATCCCCAAGATTTGTTCACAATCTAATATTAATCAAACTATTGAACTGCCAGTATTTTTTCCAAAATGTACAAAGCGGAATACAAGTTTCATCAACTTGATGTACACAGACAGTTGAGGTTCGATCTACCTAGAACCAAAGAGTTTAGGAAATCAGACCAATTCTTTATATCTTTTTCGGAGACAAGAAAAGGAATGCCAGTCTCCAAGATAACATTAGCAAGCTGGGTTTCAAATTGCCTATCTTTTATTTACTCTTAATGGCAAAGAACTCCCATTTAAAATTAAAGCTCGTTCTACCAGGTCTGTATCCACATCTGCCGCTTTTCAAGCCAGAATTCCATTGGACAGTATATGTGTAGCAGCAACTTGGGCTACCCCTCAACTTTAATACTCATTACAAATTGGACTTGGCCTCCAGGGGTAGAGTCTCCTTTGGTTCCACGGTTCTTAAGAGTATATTTCCATGAGCCACCTGAGAAAAAGGTGCTAGGGACTCAGTCCCATATGTAAGAATGAAGGCGAGATAGAACTACATAAAGAAGTTATGTACTTACCATAACGTTCCATGTTTGTAGTCAATCTTCCCCTTCTTTCTTACAAACCTACCCTGTCCATGTATCCTTGGGGGATCTGGAGGTAAGATAATGTCCATCTTCCTTAGAGTTGGAGACCTTTCATCTATTGTTTTTCCTTGTAGAAATTCTTCTATATCACTATTATAGACAGCAGCAAACAAGATCTGGGGATTGTTAGTAGTGCATTATGGGATATCTACCTTGCCACGAGCCAACTTGGTGACTTCGAGCTTTGTAATTGGCTGAGTTGGAGCCGAGGATTGGCTCCCTCCCCATATGTAAGAATGAAGGGCGAGATGGACTACAAACATGGAGCATTATGGTGAGTACATAACTTCTTTTTTATTGAGTCGAAAAATCTAAAAATATGGCATGGTCCAAATAGGGTTGGGAAGAAGAGACTGCATTTGAAATCAGCCTGACAGAGTGTATATGCAAGCTGCAAGTTGGAACTGTATATTCAAAAGAACTTTCTTGTGTAATAGGTAGTAGTAGCTTCTTTTATATCGGAATGGCTTCTTTAAGGACTGTAAATGACTACACAGGTTATGACAAAAGACGAAGGGTATTGAATTATATTAAGGAGTTTTGGTGGCAAATAGTAATGTAGGACAGGAGACATATTTGAATAAAAATGAGCATGCAAACTGGTCCAGGAAATTATCAGGATGGACATGCAGCAGATGCAAGGAACCGAGGAATAGGAAAGTAATACCGATTTGCTAGAGGTGCACCAGTAGTGGTAGAGTGGAAAGAAAAGACAGTAATGGTACATTTGTGGTAGTAAGGGTTTAGGTAGTGGAAGGAAGATTTTGCTGGGATGTATTTGTTGCTCCTTACACTGTTGTGGAACTTGAACATTTGGGGAGAGATATTTTGGGGAAAAATACACATGCAGCAGCAGGGAATATTATCTGTAGGTGTGATGTGGAACTTCATTTGCAATAGTTTCAATCTCTCTGGGGACCTAGAATAACAGATTTAATACAGATGGTGTCTGGAACCTGATTTGCAGTACTGAGGATATATCTGGGGACCTAGAAGGGAAAAATATAATCAAGAGAGTAGACTTCTGAAGAAGGACATTAGAACATTTGGTATGGAAGTTATGAATTCAGTAGTAGGAACTTTGATAGATTTTCCATTTTATTCATAAAAATATAACTAGGCTACCTAGATAGAAATTATATTTCATTGGAGCACATGCATTTACCTTTGAGAAACGTCCAGCAACTGTATCAGATTATACACCAATAAAATTCAGGTACAAATGCAGGGTAATGATGTAAAATAAAACACTGGTGCTCTCCTCCTTAACTGTTAAGAGCGAGAGCTTTAAGGAATTTGAAATGGAAATGATTTGAAAGTTATTAGGTAAAACGGAAATTATTTCAGAGGGGATAACTAGTGAGTGCGTTAAAGTGAAAGTGGAGATTAAAGTATTGTAGAAGTGAAAGAAGTAATGGGGACTATTTAGAGGGGCTGACAAAGGTTAAAATATTGCAGAAGAGAGGAATATCTCAGAACAAGAAGATCAACTGTAGAGTGCTAAAGGGAAAATGAGATTTAAATAGCAGCAACCTTTCTAATCTTATGCACATTAAGTAACTAATTATTTTTAGCTGTAGTCTGCAAAAATTTAGCAGAAATATATAGGCAACAGAAAATGGAAATAGTTGTAGGCAAACTTAAGTACCCTAAGACAAGAAATATAACCAGAGATCCTGTAAAGGTGTTTCATAAAATTTTCAAAAATATTGGTAAGTTTGTGTAAAGCAGATAATGGTAGAACCAGGGAAAGACAGTAATGGAAATATTTATGCTAGTATCATCCTCTAAGCTAATAATATAGGACGAGCTTAGAGGATGACGAGGCTTAACAATTAATAGCCAAGAACAGGAAAAGACGAGATAAAAAGATATATGCATAACTGTCCCAACTGGAAAGTCTCCAGGAACAGACTGTATTCCTGTGAAAATTTGGAAGCTAGGAAGGGAAGAAAGTGATAGACATGTGGAACATTTTAACTGTTTTAAAATTGTGGGGGGTATAACAGCATCTTGGAAGAAAGCTGTGGTGGCTGTATTATCCAGAGGTTATGTAGATCCTTCAGACCCAATTTCACGTAGACCCATTTCAATTTCAAACACTGATGAAGTGTTTGTCTTTACTAGTTAAGAAAATTGCAAATGTATTTCCAAATTTGGTAGATATGGATTAATGGATTTTGTGGAGAGAGGCAAACATTTAATATTATTATTATTAGAACAATGGATAGAGAGAAACATAGTGTAAAAAAATGCTGCTGTTGGTGGGTACAGATGTAGAGAAATCATTCAGTACAGATGTTGTTTTTTTTTTTGTTTGTTTTTTACTGTGGAGAAAACATTTATGCTCCCTGACAGAATAATGGGTTAATAAGGATGATGTATAAAGGGTTGGAGACAAGAATTAAGGTAGGAGGGGTCCTGTCTGATGTGCTGTGTTTGAACAAAGGAATTTGGCAGAGATGTCCATTTTTCCCATTTGCTTTCTATTTGGAGGCAATGTCAAAGAAAATAAGGGGCTCACATGTTCAAGGTTATAACTGGTGTGGTAGTCAGAAATAATTGGTTTTATTTACAGATATTTACTGCTAAATAAATCCAGAAACAGTTACTTTGGTGGTGTGGATCATTTTGATTATTAGAGGTAAACTCTGCACCATCAAATTGGTTCAGCAGTATTCATATTTATGGCAACATGCATATTTAGGTGTATGGATTAAAAAAGGTTTCTGTTATCAGTATAAAAACTAAAGTTAGAAGTTCTTGATTATGCATATTTTTAGTAAGACACGAGCAGTAAGTGTTTAATTCCTTTAGTCTTATTTACAGGTCAGGTTTTTACCAACCAGCGAAGTTGTGGATGTTAAAGTGTTTGAAAAAATTCATTTGGGAAGGGAAGAGGGCAAGAGTTGGTAAGGGGTAAGTTGATTCCTCCCACAGAGCAAAGTGGGGTAGGGTTAGCTGATTTGAAGAGGAACTTTAGAGTCATGTAGTTAAGGCTCGTGGAAATAACTCAGACAAAAGGTTATAAATCAGAGGAGAAGTGTTGGTGAAACTGTGGGATAGATTGAAAGATGGAGACTAGCATTTTGGATGGAAGTCCTTAAGGAGAGCGTAGAACAGTGTGCGTTTTACCTTTAAGAAGCATTTCCAAGGACAGCATGTGCATATAAATAGCAAGCACTTGCTAGCTTCAGTGCCATTTTGAGAGTGAACGTGTATGAAAGAGATAGCTAGATTGCTAGCTATCTAAGTTAGTTATTAAGCCTCAATCCTGATGTGTTTGTATGTAATAAAGCTACTTGAACAGAACCCTCAGATGTTTGTCCGTCTTATCCTGACCAGACGAGCGATATGGTGTCAGAACTGGGATTCCAGAGACTGCTTTTCAGAGCTACAAGGTGCAGTGTTAACAGTGAAGGTAAACTAAGTGACCAGAATACAAAAAAGGGCCAGAAAAGAACTAAAGGTAATGAAAACGTACATGAATGATGCCTGAGCATTACAAAGGCACAGAACACATTATTAAGCAAACAAGAGGCACAAAATATTTATTAAACTAAATGTTTGAAATTGAGATATTTTAATAAAAATGATTATCAGAAAAGCACCTACAGGGTTTGAAATTACTTTGGAATTGCAAAAAGCGCATGTTTAAAGTAAAACTAGCATGTCTAGTGCAAAATGAGTACAAGAAAAGGATAACGGGCATGAAAAAAGATTAAATGAGCAAACAAATATAATAAAGGGCAAAAAGGGCACATTAAGCATAAATAAAGCAAGGCGACTGCATGTTTTGTGGCAGATTACTGTGTTTTGTCATAAACTATTATTTTTGCATTGATTTGAAGCTATATAGGGCATAACTATAGTTATTCGAAGTATCACAATGTGTAAAAGTGCTTACAGTGTATGCTTATTACTGTGCATTTATTACAAAGAGTTTTTGTGTGCAAAGTGCAACTTTTTTGTAAAGTACAGTCAAAATACAGCCATTTTGAAAACTTGCTTATGCTGGGTGTGCCTATTTGTAGAGTACCTCCATTACAGTGTTTTTCTTGCACTTTACTGAGTTATTTAGCAAAGTACAGCCATTTTGGGAAAGTTTCAGTGTGCTGTTTATTTGCAAAGTGCAGTTACTTCAAAATGTTTTTATGCTGAGCTTCTCCTGCCCAGTTTGTGCACAGTGCATTTATTTTGAAATGTTTCTTACACTAATAAGAGGTGATTTCTTAAAGTGCAGTGATTTCAAGAGTATTTTTGTGCCCAGGAGACTTATTTCGCAAAGTTCAGTTATTCAGAGGCTTGTTGTGCTATTGGGCATAGTTACAAGTACTGGCATAAATTTCTGGCATGTGTGTATGTCATGCAAAAGCCTTTACTTTTTTGTTGTTGTGTCTTTCGGCTTTTCCCGGTTAGGGGTCGCCACAGCAGAACTCTGGTCCGCTAATGATTGGCAGTAGATTTTTACGTGCCGAGTTGCAGGCCCCGACGCACAACCTTCAACGAAGGTACGCCCATTCACGCATGTCTCCACACAGAAAACGCTCTAGCTGAGAATCAAACAGAACAACGTCTTACTGTGAGGCGACAACCCTACCACAGCACCACCACCGCAGTTGCAAAAGCCTTTACTGGTATGTGTTAATATGGCAGAGACATTTCGCAGACCAGGTCCACTTGTATTTGATCAGAATACTGCAGAGAACTGAAGAATATTTGAGCAAGAGTAAGATATTTTTATACCTGCAGCTTATTCTGACAGATGCACACACCAGAGCATTCATTTTGCTAAACCTAGCTGGGTCAGAAGCCATTGAAAGAGAGTGTTCATTTCTGTATGCACCAGCAGTATATGAAGGAGGGGGTCTATATTGCAACGTCGAACTTGTATATGTTCAAACTTTGCAATATCGAACCCTGAAGTCTGCAATTCAAAAATAGCAAAACCACGGCACATCAATTTTTTTTCCCAGGGAAAAAAAGATCAGTGGGCTGTTTTCGGGGCTTTGCTATTTCCTCCACTGTGGTGCGATCTCAGAGTCCGTATGTTTTAAGTAGGGGGGTTGTGAGGGGGGGGGGCGAAGCTCCCCACTTTAGTTTAAGTTTAAGGTTTAATTTTTTTTTTTGTGACGGAACAGCAATTTTCTTTTTCCCTGTAAACCGTATGAAGGGGAAAGGGAATGCCAGTCGTATTGTTGTACAGGCTGAATCGAGGTAAGACCCCTAGTGTTTGAAATGCAAATTCAGGGAAATGTGCAAATCCCCCCGGATAAATGTTA
The DNA here is from genome assembly GCF_019279795.1 of Protopterus annectens. Taxonomy (NCBI): domain Eukaryota; kingdom Metazoa; phylum Chordata; order Ceratodontiformes; family Protopteridae; genus Protopterus; species Protopterus annectens. The sequence goes on along the minus strand of NC_056731.1, from coordinate 910,499,667 downwards.
CATTAGAGAGGCATTTGTTTTCCACAAGATATCAAAAGCCAGGAGAAACTTTGGCAGCTTATATTACTGACCTGAGAAACAAAGTTGAAATGTGTAGGTTTGGTGATTTTAAAAGATGAGTTAATAAAGGACAGGCTTGTGTGTGATATTAATATGCTGCAGTGAGAGAGAGTTTGCTTCATGACAGTGATTTAACTCTGAGCAAAGCTATTGAGATTTGTCAAATCTGTGAAGTTATAGAAAGGCATACAAGTATGTATGCAAGTGATAAGAGCATGGTTTCTGTACGCTCCAGAGCAAATGTAGACAGCATGCAACGCGTGGTTAGCAGGAGTAGGCCTAAGCACATGGCAACTGTAACCCCTGCAGGTGTGGCAGGTAAAACTAGTAGTTTTCCAATAAGTTCTAAGACCAGTTCAGTGAAAAAGACTTGCTCAGTACAGTACAAAGGTGAGACAGCAAAACCCAAATCAAGCTTTAACTGTCGCAGTTGTGGTGTCAGTCGTGAGTCTAAAAGAAAAGTGCTTAGCATTTGGGCAGCAATGCCACAAGTGTAAACAGTGGAACCATTTTCAAAAGTTTTGCAAATCAAGTAAACCTCAGACACTTACAAAAAGGGTCACTTAAAAAGCAAGTTGATCATATAGAGAGCTGCAACCCTGCTATCTACATAAATGGTGCATCAGTAATTGGTGAGAAGGTTGATGCAGTAGATTTGCTGGCAAAGAATGAAGTGTTTTCTACTTTCTGCATCAATGGTAAAGCCACAAAGCTCAAAGTAGACACTGGTTCAAAGTGTAATGTTATGTCAGCAGACACATTTGCTAATGTGAGAGCTGGTGAGCAACTTAATGTGGCCAGTTGTGCAAAACTTGTTGCTTATGTAGCTGAAGTTCAAACCGAAGGCACAGTAGTGCTTTCATGTTTGGCTAGGAAGTGCTGTATTTTGCTATTCTATGTAGTCTGAAGACCTGTGCAGTCATTATTGGGCCTCTGAGATGGTTTGAAAATGAGTCTGCTTACCTTTACCAAAGAAGTTCATCATATAAGCCCATGTCCCAGTTCCAGTTTTACTGATGCCATTTTCTAAGAGTATGCTGATGTTTTCAATGACAAGTTAGGCAAACGTCATGTTTTGTATTCTATGAAGTTAGACCCAGACATCAGTCCAGCGGTCAAACCGTCAAAAAAAGTTCCGATAGCTATGCAGAATAAAGTCAAAGCTCCATTGGATAAAATGGTGCACCAAGGTGTAATTTGTCCAGTTACATAACCTTGTGAATAGGTGTCGTTCATGCTCACAAAAAAGGCTCAGATGAAGTCAATATGGATTGACCCAAGAGATTTGAACAAAGCATTAAAGAGACCGTATCATCCTGTGTGTACTTCAATTTGCACGCCTAATACCAAATGCCACTTTTATTTCTGTCTTGGATGCAAAAAGTTCATTTTGGCAAGTGATGCTTGATTGCAGATCTTTACTACTGACTACATACAGAACCCTATTTGGAATATATAGATTCCTCAGGATGCCATTTGGAATTCATTTTGCAAGTGAAGTTTTTCAGCGTGCAAAAGAGCAGTTTTCATGTTATCCTTGTGCCATAATAATAGATGATTTATTGGTTGGAGCCAGTGGTGAAGCAGAGCATGACAGAAACCTTAGGAAAGTTCTAGGCAGAGCACATGAAGTGAACTTGAAGGTCAGTCCTATGAAGTGCAAATTCAGACTATCAGAAGTTATATATGTAGATCATTTGTTTACTAACACTTGTGACCAGACCCGTCCAAGCAAGCAGCCATTCTTGAGATGCCAACACCAGATAAAGTTCAACCTCTACAATATTTTCTTGGTATGGTTGGCTGTGGTATGGTCATTTATACCAGACATAAGTGAGTTGACAGCATTTTTGAGAGAGCTAAGTGAAAAATGTTACATGGTCTTGGTTGGAACAGTACCAGAGAGCATTCGAAAACCTTAAGCAGAAAATTGCCACCCCACCTACATTAAGATACTGTGATGTCAGTAAACCAGTAACTCTCTACTGTGATGCCTCATGCTTCAAAATTTGGTCTTGGTGCAGTTATTTTTCAAGAGAACAGACCAGTAGCTTATGCATCTAGAACTCTTACCCAAACTGAAATGTAGTATGCTCAAATTGAGAGAGAGAGAGAACTTTTGGCAGTAGTATTTGCATGTTCACAATGTTTGGTGATTATATTTATGGTCGAGCTATTCAGATTGAAACTGATAACCTACCACTTCACTATTTTTAAGCCTATACATTCAGCTCCAGTGAGATTAAAAAGAATGATGCTCAAATTGCAAAAGTGAACTTCATAATGGTCTATACAAAAGGCAGACTTTATCAGACTGATGCCTTACCAGATCGCTCAGAAATGCAACGGAACAGCTTAATGCAGAGTATTTTGACTTTGAGCCGAGAGATCATTCAAAGACTGATTCAGTTTGCAAAAGCTCAGTCACTTCATTAATGTTGGATGGCTGTCAAAGCAATCTAGTGTACCTCCTGAAGTGCAAACTTCTTGCTTCCTTACCACGTGAATACATCCACATTTTGCATTGTGGCCACCCAGGTTCCGAATCTGCCAACAGGGTGAGAACTTGTATTTTGGCATTCTCTAGCAAAAGATATTGATAAAGCACTTTCTTCTTGTTCAGTATGCAATAGTACTAAACTGCATTTGCAAAGAGAATCACTTCAGCTAAGTCATGTTCCTGAGCTACATTGGTCAACAGTAGCCACTGATATATTTGAGTTGAACAATCAGCATTACTTGGTGTTGGTAGACTCTCTTATTCAAACTGGTTTGAGATCGATTTGCTACCTAACCTAACTTCCACTTCTATCACCAAGTTGAAACATTTCTCAGTCCATGGGAGTCCACAGAAGCTTGTCTCTGACAATGGTACCCAATTTACCAGTCCATTTAAAAAATTTGCAAAAGAATGGACTGGGTACATATTACTAGTTGTCCAGAATACCCACAGTCAAATGACCTAACTGAACATGCCGTACAGAGTGCAAAGCAATTAGAGAAGTTAGAGTGATGATGCTTATGTCTTTTTGAATTTACTCAATCTCAGAAACATACCCTGTGATGGTGTACTTGGCTCACTTGATTAGAGACTTCTGTCTAGGCAAACCAGAACAACACTGCCTATCAGTTTGTTGAGGCCTAAAGCTAAGAACAACAGAACAGTCAGAGCCTAACTGTTAAAGCATTCTTTCCATAAGTCCAGGTATGATAAATCGAGAAGATTTCTGCTGAGCCGAGATCCTACTTCATGGAATCTGAGGGTGTGGAGTACAGGAGAAATCGGAGACATCTTTTTCCTGTATCCAAATTGATATCGCAACGTTGTTCCTGAGATACAGACTCTAGATCTCAGAATGATTCAGACAATGTTACTGTTGCAGAACATGTCTTAACTCCTGCTTCCCTTCCTGATGTCCCCAAAGTTGAGTATTCAGCAGAGACCGTCCCAGTTCTAATTTCTGTCACACGATTTGGTCATATTTTCAGACCTATACACAGCAACCTGGACATAATTGTCTGTATGCAATTAGTTCTGTATAACTGCATAGCAAAAATGTATCCATTGCATGTCAATGTTATCAATGCATGATTCATTTCTCCAGAGGGAGGATATAGAGTAGTGTGCGCACCTTTAAGAAGCATTTCTAAGGACAGCACATGCATGTGAATAGCAAGTACATGCTAGTTTCAGTGCCATTTTGAGAGTACAGCCAGAGAGTGAATATGTACGAGTGTGATAGCTAGCTTGTTTATAAGTTTATCTAAGTTAGTTATTAAGCCTCAATCCTGAAGTATGTACATAGTAAGTCTGCTTGAACAGAACCCACAAATGTTTATCTGTTTTATCCTGACCAGATGAGTGACAGTAACAAAAATTGTACAAAATATTATATTCATAAAATAGAAACCTATTCTAAACCTAGGGGTGGGATTGTAGAAGAGAGATTTTATCAAGAAGGATGACTACAATTGAGAGTATAGAAAATCGACGAGAAGGGCTGGAATTTACTGGAGGATATTATCAAAGTGAACAAGGTACTCCGAGGAAAGGTAATAAGTTGTATAAGGCTAAGCTGCAGGTCAGAGATCACCTTCCATATCTGAGATTGACAGAGTGTAGACAAAGAGAAAGGGGTAGGGTTTGCGAAGTGAAAGACCAGCTCTGTTTTCAGTCGAATGTAGAACTGAAGCGGTTATTAAAAAAATAAAATAAAATCATTTATAAGAATCCACTGGAGAAGTTAGAAAAGATCGAATGATGAGGAAAAGAGAATGGAATTCCAATTTTCAACAGGACAATGGGAAGAAATCTATGATGCTCTGAAATATGCAGCGAAGTCCAGAAAACTTAGGATTTCTACACTGAAGTGTCTTTAAAGTTATTTTTATATCAAAGTAAACTTCAGAAGATTTTTCCTCAGGTAGTTAGTTTCTGGAGGTGTGATGGGTAAAGACAGGTAATTGGGAACATACCTTTTGGGAGTATAAAGTATTGGCAGATTTTAAGAGTTCCATATGGAGTACTTTGATGGAAATGTTGGTGGAACAGTTGCTTGTAATTAAGAAAATTATTCTTTTGAGCCGGAATGTAAGAAATTCTCCTCTAAAGTGAGGTGGCCATACCTCTTGAGTGTACCTCATTATGAGGAACGTACCTCATTTGGGGTCTTAAAGTTTATGTTCCTCGAAATTCCATAAAGTTCCTCATTGAAAGAGTCTGTCACAAATTCAGTGTTAGGAATTTTTTTTAAGTGAAATCCATGTAAATAGAAATCATATTAATTCATTAAATGATGATCTTTGAGTAAAATCAGCATATTTTAACCATCCTATGACCTTCCTAGTTGGTTGTTAGTAAGCCATTAGAATGTGTTCCACATTTTGCCCATTTGTTCCACATTATGAAGGCGAGTGTTCCTCATTTTGGAGATGGGAGGTTGAGAGCTATGGAGGTGGCTACAGTCCAGTAATAGTGTGGCTGTAGAACCTCCAGGCATGCCAAAACAAACTTAGTTGACCAAGGTTACAAAGTACATGATATAAAAACAACTTGGTCAGGAATGTCAAATTCAAACTAATTTAGAGGCAGACTCAACTTAAGGTACCAAATTAGCTGCCTTGGAATTGTAACTTGGGGGACTGATGACCTAATGAAGGCAAGTTTGCCAGCAAAGAACGTAGTTGATGACTCTAAAGTGGATAATGCTTTCTATGTGGAGAGTCATCCAGGCTGCACAGCTTTCATTTTTAGAGACTTCTTCCTGGTTATGTGACAGAACTTGCATTTTATTCCCCAGGATAAATAACTGGACTAGATAGAAATTATATTTTACAGGAACATGTGCATTTAATTTTGACACACTTCCAGTAACTATTTCAATTCATACATTGATGAAAACTGTAAAAAGTAGGGTAATAAAATAAAAATGGGACATTGACAGTCCCCCACCTACGTGTTAAAAAGAGAAATTTAAGGAATGGGTAGTGGAAATTATTCGAGTTATTAGTGAAGACTGAAGCTTTTTCATAAGGGAATATTAATGAGTGGGATAAAATGAAAATGAAATTTAAAAATAAGGTAAAAAAAAAAGAGAAGGGAATTAATAGGAATTACTTAGAGGGGCATACAAATGTTAATATATTTCAGATTAAGGGGAATCTTGTAGAACAAGAGGAGGAGCAACTGCAGAGTGCTGAAGAGAAAGTAAGGGAGTATTTGAATAATGCACACAAATTTAGAAAGATTGCTGTTGAGCAACTATTTTTTTGGGTAACGCTAGAGCACAAAAACATTAGCACAGCTTAAGCAACAGGAAGTAGAAAGGATTGCAATGAATTTAGGGAACCTTTTCTAACAAAAAATAGCAAAATTCCTATAGAAGCATTAAGAGAGATTTTTGAAGTTGTATGAACATTTATATAAAACAGAGGAATGTGGAAACCAGAAAAAAAGCACAGATGGAAAGAACTATGGACAACTTAATTATGCCAAGGTTAGAGAGAGAGATGAGGGTCAACAAGTAATAGTTAAGATAGGAGGAGATGAGATAAAAGTGGTGATATATAATCAGTAAGGGAAGTCTTCAGGAACAGATAGTATTCCTGTGGAAGTTATGACAGAAAAAAAGTAGTAAAGATCTGCAAGATTTTGTTGAATAGCAATTTATAAGGAACAGAAGCACCAGCATCTTGGACGAAAGCTGTAGTGACTGTATTACTCAGAGGTTAAAGACCAGTCAGACCCAGTTTCATATAGACAGATTTCAATTTTAAAATAGGATTATAAAGTGTTTGCCTGCGCTAGCTAAGAGAATGCCAAAACTGATAGATGTGGATCACTGTGGTTTCCTTGATGGATGGCAAACATTTGACAACATCAGTAGAACAATAATGATCCGGAGGGAAGCAGAATGTAATAGAATTGCCTCTGTTGTTGCCGAGTCTTAATGCAGAGAAAGCATTTGACAGGGTAGGGCAATGGAAGTGTTTGCATTCCCTGGTACAATAATGTGGTTAAATAGCAGGATTAATCCTTCCCTCCAATCCTTTAAGTGAGAAGGTTTCTCTCTGATAAGTTGTTTGAAGAGAGGAACCTGACAGCAGTGTCCTGTTTCCCCTTTCTCATTTGCTTTAAAAGTTATTGGCAAAAAAAATAACAGACTCAGAAATTCAAGGATACAATTGATATGGTAACTGAGAAAAGTTGGTTGCATTTGTAGATATTATTTTGTACTTTATAAATCTGGAAAATGACTCTTGTGGAATATTTTGACAGTTTCCAGTCTTTTCAGAATATAAAATGAATGAAGATAAAACAAAGGCTGTAGCTGTAAATTATATATTCAGAAATTAATTGGTTTCGCAATACCCACATTTATGGGGACATAAGATTAAGTATTTACGAGTATGGATGAAACGTGCTTCTGTTATAGCAGCTAAGGTTATGTGGAAGAGAATAAAATATTACAAAAACTGAGAAACTAAAAGATCTTGTTTAAGGATATGGTCAGTACTTTATAAACATGGAAAATGTATTAGTGCCTATAGCTTCATGTACAGATCAGGCATATTTTACAACTAGAGGGGACATTGTGGATAGTAATAGAGTTGGGGGACATTGTGGATAATAATAGAGTTGGGGGAATTTATCTGGGAGGAGAAGGAAATGGGGGTTGGATTAACTGATATGAAGGGATATTTTAGAGTTGCACATTTAATGCTCAGATCATAACACCAAGAGAAGGTTCTAATTGCAAGTGAAAAGGGGGGAGTATGATTGGGGGGTTGACCAGAATTAAGGAAAGAGTGGAATTTTGTTTGCATGAGAATATGAATTAAATATTTTTTATATGGTGGTTTAAGTTGCCGAAAGTATTACTCCAGTGCATAAATAGAGAAAGAAAATTTGTAGAAGATAGGTAAGAGGGGACTAGAATTTACTGAAGAAATCTGGCAAAGGAAACAAAAAGTATTGGAAGTGACTGTATTTGGAAAAGGTAATTGAGTGGAATAAGGCCAATAAGTAGTAGTAGCATAGACTGCACATTAGAGACTGCCTTCCCTACCAGGGATTAGGGGAGTAGTAAGTGAAAGACCTACCCTGCTTGACTTTTTAGTTAACTTTAGAATAGAAACTGTTTAAAAAGGGATAATTAGTAGGGCATATAAAATATTGCATGAAAACTATAAGAATTGATCAAAGGAGGATAGAAAAGATTGCTAAGAGAGGTTAAAAAAGCAATTTACAAGGGAACCATGTCAGACTTGTATGCAGTGAAGTCCAGCATATTTCGATTTTTGCTTGGAATTGTTTGCATAAGTATTTTTATATCTCAAGTAGCCAAAGATTTTTTCCTGTGGTAGATAGCAAATGAGGTGTGATGTAGAAGAGTTAACTGGGAGCATGGGAGAATAATTAGCTGGCAGATTTTTAAAATTGCATTTGTTGCTTTTCTTATTTGTTTGGTCGTAGATTTTTAAAATTACCTATGGAATGCTGTGTAAGAAACTTTGGTGGCGTAAAAGGATTTGATTAAGGAAGTTATTCTTTTGAGATGGGGCATAGGGTTTCAGTTGCCTTGATTTATATTTAGACCTTATTAAATTTAATTCTGTTGGCTGGCAAAAAAGCAGTTACTATAAAATTGAAATCTAAATGCGAGCCAACTGTATTTAAAGTGTTGCATATTGTAAAAGAGAGAGAAGATCTGGAAATGAAATCCTTAGAAAAGGGAAGGAGCAAATTGTATGGAAATAAATGGAATTTGTGTTAATACATCCCAAATAATGTTTGGTAGGAGGAATGCAGTTTAAGTGAAGGCAGGAGGACTAAATGACACTCATCTTAAAGAAATAAAATCTTTGTTGTGTATAAATGTATGTAAATTGAAACAACATGTTTATGTGGTTTATTTTGTGTTACGGTGTATGCATATGTCATAAGTGATAATTTAATAAAGGTATTTACAAAAATTGCATTTTTAAAACCCCCACCCCATGTCAGCCCAAAATCACATTTTTTTTTAACTTGCTTCTGTCCAGCTTTTGGCTTTATACTGCAGTGAAGAAAAATTACTGTCTTGCTAATATATCTTCAATATGTACAGCAGGTCATTAAGACACCCCACTTCACATTTAAAATATCCCTGACTGCATGCTATGCTAAACTGCTTTGCACCATGAATTTTTTTTTAGCATTAGGAACAAAACACTGTTAAGTTACAGTACTTCTTCAGTCCCTTCAGTGTTCTTTTAAACACTAATGACAAAGTGGGGTACATGCTTTACAGCTCACCCTCCAGTTTAACATGATCAACAAAATTCCAGCTTTCCTTCAGACAATTCTTCTTGCAAAACCAAATTTTCATGTCTGTTCTTATATCTAATGCAGTTGATACTTTTGCAGTTTAAATATATTCCGCTACTTCAGTGTTACTGATTTTCTTCTTGGTCCTCTCCATACCTTAACACCAGCCTCTGGTTCAAGTCTAAAGTTCTCCTGATTCGTCTAGTCATCTTGTGTGCTTGTTTTCTGTAACTAGAGCACTTTCCCTTGCAACAATGGAAAAGGTTTCACTGGCAGTTTCACTAAGCTTTGTCAGAAAAATGAAAATCGGGCTATCTTTCTGTTAGCTCACTTTTTGTTGAACTTTTTTTATTCTTTAGCCTGTTTTGCATTCAAATATCTTTGATCCTCCAGTAATAAATATTTTAAAGACAGCTGGATACAGCAGTTTACAATCTCACATCTGCTTCTCAACACTCCCTGATTGCTGGGTTACATTTGTTTCTCTTCTGCTTGGTGTATTGTGAGTAATCATTTCTTCAGTCTGCTTTCTCCAATTTTTAATACTTTCCCTTTCTTTCACGGTTTAGTTAGGATAAACTTTTTCCTGATATGATTGCACCTTTACTCATATAGATCATGGCCAACTTTGGTGAATACACTCAGTGTGTCCTTTCAATTAACAAGGCGTGCTGTGGAACACCAGTACAGTTCCTTATTTGTGGTTTCATAAAATGAACTCCATCTGGTCTTCCAATTTCTCTAGTGGAGTAGAAAAATCTCAGGTTTTCTGTATGTGCTATGTCTTCTAATTCTTTTTTTTTTTTTTTTGAAATGGCTGTTTAGAAACCTCATGCTCAGGCAATTTTATCCTCGTGATTTTTGCAGTTTTGTCAGTTCATCTGAGTAGGTAGTTAAAGCTGCTTCTGTTTTTCCCTCATCTTTTGCTATTTGAGTTGCTCTTTTCATTCAGTGTTTCATTCATTTTAATTTCTTGTGCATTTCATTCATTGTTCCATTTCTTGTACCAAAGCTGAAGCTTGAACTATTTTTGCTGAACAGCTGCAGGGGTCTTTCCAGACTGTTTTCTCTTCAAATTACTCTTGGTTTATTTTATTTCTGGTTCCCAAATGTCATTTCTTCTGGCATCCAGACAGTCTGCTTACTTACCAGTAACTCAAATATACCCAAATTGGCAATTTCATTGGCTCTTTTTCTCGGTTTTTGTTTTCACACTGGGAGAGCTGAAATTAATGTGTTGTTCATTGTATAGCCATCGTGGAAGCCCTTGGTATTGCAGTATTTTGTGTATAGAACTAAACCTATTAACCCTTTCACCAAAGGTCAGGAAGGTAGAAAGGTTTTTAAATGGTACACTTCTAAGTTGCTTTCTAATTGCATTATGTGGTGTAAGTATGACAACAGTCTAGAACTCATTTCACCATGGCCTGCTCTTTATCTGTGGCCTTCTTAGCGCATCTTTCAGTGTGTCTAGACTACTACACATTATTATTTTTATTGAACTGGAGATTCTATTTTTTTATAATTGGACTTTTGTGATATCCGTTATAAAAATGATGGGTGTTTGCATGACACTGGATCTGTGAGTAGGGCTCTGTTTTCAAGCAATATTCCATCCCACTGTCTTCTACTTCATTCTCGTCTTTCACTTGGTCAAGAACTGGAGAGGCAGTTTGGAGTAGTGCATTGTAGGATAAGGGGAGAAGGGCTGGCAGCCTGGACAAATTTTAAGAGACGTAGTCCTAATCCAGTTGGACAAAGTCGTAATGTTTTAGCTCACTTATCAATCCTTACGGTGAATAGTTCGTTTCCAGTGTTACAGTACCTATCCAGTCCTGTGGCCCTGCAATATTTATTTACAACTGATAGTTGTCTTTTTATTAACTTGACGTATATAAGGATAGGGAAGGGTCAAACATTGGTCAACTTTTTGACACTGTGGAGGGACTAGAGAGGTCAGCGGTTTGTACTTGGAAACCCTGTTAGAGTTTTTCTCATTCAAGTTCTATGTTGCAGCTCCCCATACAAGTAAACTGTTAATTGTCATTGTTGAGCTACATATCTAAACCTTTGTCCAGCAAAATCATTAGTTGCTGCTTAGGATGATCACACAACTAAGGTCTCTTTCATCTTGCTTTATTCATCTGTGCTGAGAGACTGCTGATCAGCACCCATTTTATTTATCAGCAATACTAAACCTGGTGATAAACTGAAATTGTTAGTAAGGTGGTTAGTGAGGGATACCCACTTAGTGATGACTTCTGATCAGAGAGTAGCCCCTGAAGCAGCCACAATAGATGGTGGTAAAATGTTTGTATATGCAAGTTACAATAATATTTATAAATTTACTTAATATGAAATTGTGGTGTCCAGTTATATAGTTACATAGTTTAAGATGTTACAGATGTTTAAATTTTAGCACTATGAATGATCAAGATGGAAACCAGCATTAGTTTCATCTGTATTTCTGATTACATTGCATGATTTAAGACTCTTCTTTATCTTTTGTTTTAAAAAAATGTCGGTGTTTCTCAAGTTCAGGAAGCAATGGATTCTAGCCATGTTGGCTAGCATAATAAATATTTTTTTTGTGAAAAAATGAAGCTTTAGTATTACTGTAAACTAACCTTGATTAACATCAGTTACGTGACAGTATGAGCTGTTTAAATCAGAATGTTATAGAAAACATCCTGGTGAAATTTAGATTTTATAGACTTGACAAGTAATTCAGAATGGGCATGAATTACCAGACCTTGAGCATAACAGCTCAAACTTTAATAGATATATCTGTTGTCCTGAGGACCCATCCTTCAGAATGGGTGTTGCACAAGTACCATCTTGGCTGTCATGGTACGTGTTCACATAGAGCATCAGTGTCCATTTAAACAAAAATATATATTATATCTTTGGTAGTCAAACATCCATTCTCTGAACTACTTTTCCTGATGCAGGTTACAGTGGTAGCAAACTGACGGACTAGACTACACTTTCCTAGTCTCAATTCAGCAATCTGCAGTTCATCCTGTGGGATCTTCAGGTGTTCCCAGACAAGTTGAGTGATGAAGTCCTTCCAGTATGTCCTGACTCTGTCCTTCTCACAAGATGGCATCTCTGTGAGGTGCCCAGATCATCTTTAGTGAATCATTTGTACCCAGAGGAGCAGTAACTGTAATGGGATGCCACACAGACTGTTGCCTTTTTCACTTTATCTGGAGATGAGCTATTATTGTTTTTCTTTGAAATTTTGATAATGGTAAACTTTGTAAATTATATACCAGTGGATATCCTAAAAGAATGAGCACTTAGAGTGATCATTAAATTTCAGGAGCTTTGTTCTTATTTCACCATCACAATCAAGTGTAACACCTGCAGTTTTGCCGCCACCGTACCTATCTACTGGTCATAAAACCCCTTCTACCTTTGTTTATGAACAAGTCCAAAGATATAATTTTAAACGTGTCCACTATTTTTCATATGGGTATGGGTGTGTCTTCAGATTAATCACTCTGGTTGTTTGATAGCCATGTAAATTCTGTCCATTATTGCTGAAAAATGCCTGAAGTGTCATGCCATTGTAACAAGCCATAGAAACAGTAAGATGAAAATATTTCTATTGATGTCTGTTGCTTGCTGTTAAAAGCTTCCCCTTGCTGGAAGCTGACATTTACTGACTACCTACACCCTCATCATAATGTCTGCATTTGTCATGAGGAGTACAGCAGGAGTGACAACCCTCTGATGGATGGTGGTGTGACCCCCTTTTTTTAGCTGCTTAAGATTGTATGTATGCATAAGGCTGTGCTTCATACCTCTCAACTGTTTGATTTTAACACAAATTTGACATCTAGCCTTCTTAATCCCTCTTAAAACTGTTGAAGTCTGTCAAAAATGTGGTGATTTGTGCTTAATAAATAATGGCAATGATCAGTCTTTTATTTTAGAAAAAGTATATTCATTGACCGTCGCTCATCTTGTCTTGATGTAATAGATTTATTTATTTAACATTTGTTAACCGAGAAAGTCCAACTTGGAACGAAGGCAATTTTCAGCAGAGCCCTGGGGAGAAACGCTCCAGGTGCATGTCTTCGTAACATGGGAGGAAACCATAGCACACGGAGGAAACCCACACGAATAAAGGGAGGACATGCAGAGTCTGCACAGAAGGCACCCCAGCCAAGTATCGAACCAGAGAACCTCTTACTGTGAGGCAACAACGCTACTACTGCGCTGTCCAGATATGACAAGTCTTCGTGGGTTCTGTTCAAGCAGCTTCATTATGTACAAACACGTTATGGTTATAGCTATTGACTACATTCATTCTCGCATGCTTACTCTCTGGATGCACTTTCAAAATGGCACTAAATACAACATGTGAACGTTTATCTCTTGCTGTGCTTCTTAAAGACTCATTACACACTGCACTCTACATCCTTTTTAGAAAAATGCGATGTAGAGTATATCAGTTAACATGCAAGTGGAACATGTAGCTTTTTTTTGTTGTGCATTATGCAAAACTATGTACGTATATACATTTTTTTGTCCAAGTCACCGTGCACCTCACACCTGGTCTGGATATGTGACCAAATCTTGTGATGTAAAACTGTGAATCAGGCTTGGCAACTGAACCTGGGGATATCGGGAACATTCTTAGGACTGGAATTGGATGGTACTACATGTTCTAGAACAGGAACAATGTCTGAATCACTCTGAGATTTAAAGTCTATATGCTCTGATAACACTTCTGGTACAGGAAGGAGATGCTTGCAATTCCTCCTGTACGCCATACCCTTGGATTCTCAGTACATATACCAGTTATCTGACCAATCCAGTCAAACTTTTCACTGTTTATATCCTCACACTCTCTCACCTTTCAGTGGACAAAGAAGTCTGTGCGATTTGTCATAACTGGACTTCTGGATAGAACGCTTCTTGAACGATTGGGCTGTGATGGTTCTGTTGTTTTTAGGTTTAGGACTTAGTAAACTGGAACTGTTAGGCAATGTTGTTGTGGTTTGCCTGGATGGAAGTCTCTGACCAGGCAAGCCAAATATATTGTCACGGGGTATGTTTCGGAGATTAAGTAGATACAAAAAGATTTTTTTTTTTCATGCTTTGATCTTTCAAATTGTTGCTGCAAACTCAGCTAGTCCATTTTACAGTGGATATTCTGGACTGCTAGTAACATGTACAAAGTCCCATTCTCTTCCACATTTCTGAAATAACTGACTGGTAAATTGAGTATCATTGTCAGAAATAACTTTGTGGACTACCATGGACTTGAGTAATGACTTTGTAATAACAGTAGTGGATGTTAGATTTAGGTAGTAAGTCAATCTCGAACCAATTCGAATAAGAGTTGACCAATGCTAAGTAATGCTGATTGTTTTGATATGTCATTAGCAACTGTTGACCAAGGTAGTTCAGGAACTTGACTTAGCTGACATGGTTCTCTTTGCAAGTGCGGTTTAGTACTATTGCATACCGAAAAAGAAGAAATTACTTTATCAATGTCTTTCACTAGTGAAGGCCAAAATACTAATTCTCTCATCCTTTTTGGTAGAGGCGGGCCCTGGGTGACCACGATGCAAAATCTGGATATGTTCATGTTGTAAGGAAGCAGGAACAACAATTTTAGAACCTTTGAAAATAATGCCATCTTCCTTTAACATGTCATCTCTGTAAGGAAGATAAGTTTGCTCTTAAGGTGGTACACTATGCTTTGAAGGTCATACAACATTAATGTAGTGGTTGAGGTTTTGTAAAATTGGATCACTTTGTATGATCTCTCAGCTCAAGTCACATGGTAGAAAAATTACGCACTGCCATTACATCAAAGTCAAAATTCTCTGTCAAGCTGTTCTGTGGTATTTCTAGGTGATCTGCATAAGGTTTCAGCCAGGTAAAGAAGTTTGCCTTTTGTATAGACCATTTTGGAGTTGTACTTTTGTAATTTGAGCATCATTCTTTGTAATCTTGTTGGAGCAGAATGCATAGGCTTCTTTAGAGTAGTAACTAGAGGTTGGTGATCAGTTTCAATTTGAATAGCTCGACCATGGATATAATCATGCAGCTTTGAACATGCACATACTATTGCCAAAGGTTCGTTTTCAGTTTGAGCATAATGCATCTCAGTTTGGGTAAGTGTTATAGATGCATAGGATACTGATCTGCCTTCCTGAAGAATAACTGCGCCAAGACCAAATGTTGAAGCATCACAGGAAAGAGTGACTGGTTTATTGACATCATAGTATCTTAATGTAGGTGGGGTGGCAGTTTTCTGTTTAAGATCTTCAAATGCCTTCTGGCGCTGTTCCAACCAAGACCATATAACTTTTTGTGTGAGCTCTCTTAAAGGTGCTTTCAACTCACCGAAGTCTGGTATAAACTTGCCTAGATAGTTGATCATGCCAAAAAAACGTTGTAGAGTTTGAATATTATCTGGTGCTGACATCTCAAGAATAGCTGCTTGTTTAGATGGGTCTGGTCTTAAGCCAGTGCTGGTAAATAAGTGACCTACATATGTAACTTCTAGTAGTCTGAATTTGCACTTTAGAGGACTGAGCTTTAAGTTCACTTCATGTGCACTATCTAGCTCTATCTAGAAGTCTCTTAAGGTTTCTGTCATGCCGTACTTCACCATTGCTTCCAGCCAGTAAATCAGCTACTATTATGGTACTTGGATAACCTGACAACATTTTCTGTGTTGCACGCTGGAAGACGTCACTTGCAGAATGTATTCCAAATGGCATCCTCTGGAGTCTATATCTGCCAAACAGGGTACCAAAAGTAGTCAGTAATGAAGATTTGTGATCAAGCATGACTTGCCAAAATGAACTCTTCATCCAAGACAGAAAAAACAGTGGCATTTGGTATAAGGGCTGCGACCTCTTCGACTGTACACCTTGGATGAAGTGGTCTCTAATGCTTTGTTTAAATCTCTTGAGTCCGTACATATTCTGATTTCGTCTGAGCCTTTCTTGTGGGCTGCTACCATGGACGACACCCATTCATTTGGTTCTATAACTGGACAAATTACACCTTGGTGCACCATGCTATCCAACTGAGCTTTGACTTTGTCTTGCATAGCTATTGGAACTTTTCTCGCTAGTCTGACTCCTAGACTTGACCTCTGGGTCTAAGTTCATAGAATACACAGCTGTAAGTTTGCCCAATTGTCATCAGAAACATCGGCATATTCTGAGAAAATGGCTTCAGAAAAATTGGAACTGGGATATGCGCTTGTATAATTTAACTTCTTGGTAAAAGAAAGCAGATTAATTCTCAAACTGTTTGAGACCCAATAATGACTGTACAGGTCTTTGAACTGCATAGAATAATAAGGTGTAACCGTTCTTAGCCAAATAGCATGAAAGTACTACGGAGTCTTCGTTTTGAATTTCTTCACTTCCATAGGTAACAAGTGTCTGCTGATATAACATTACACTTTGAACCAGTGTCTACTTTGAGCTCTGAGGATTTACCATTGATCTGGAAAGTACAAAACACGTTCTTTGCCAACAAATTCACTGTGTCAACCCTTTCATCAATTACTGATGCACCTGCTACATAGAAAGTGGACTGCTGCAACTCCACTAGATCAGTTTGCTTTTTGAGTGACCTTTCTTTGTAACTGTGTCAGACTTACTTAATTTGCAAAACTTTTGAAAATGGCTCAGTTTTTTACACTTGTGGCGTTGCTGACCAAATGTTAACCCTTTTTCTCTTTTAGACTCGTGATTTGCACCACAGTTGCGACCATTAACAATAAAGCTAGGTTTGGGTTTTGCTGATTCACGCCTGTATTGCGCTAAGGATGTTCCTTTCTTAGAACTTGCTGGAAAGCTATGTGGTTTCCCTGGTGAACCAGCAGAGGCTGTGGCTGCCATGTGCTTAGACCTGCTTCTGTTTGCCAAGTGTTGCATGCTATTTACATTTGCTCTGGAGCCTGCTGAAATCATGCTCTTGTCACTTGCAAGCGTATTTGTTTGTCTTTCTGTAACTTCATGGATTTGACCAATCTCAATGGCTTTATTCGACTTTAAATCACTGTCACAAAGCAAAATCTTTCTCACAGCAGCACTATGAATACCAAACACAAGCCTGTCTTTTATTAACTCCTCTTTTAAGTCACCAAACCGATGCGTTTTAGCTTTGTTTCTCAAGTCGGTAATATAAGCTGCAAAAGTTTCCCCTGGTTTCTGAGCTCTTGTGTAAAACAAATGCCTCTCAAATATACTTGTCTGAGGGTTGCACACTTCTCTGAAATTGCGCTTCAAACACTCTGGGTCTTCCCTTGATTCAGCCTGTACAGTAATGTGATGGTTTTCACCTTCTCCCTCATGTACTGCTAGTGCATACACAAATGAATGCTCTCTTTCAGTGGCATCTGACCAAGCTAGGTTTAGAAAAATGAGTGCCCTGGTGCATATGTTTGTTAGAATAAGATGCTAGTATAAAAATATCATACTCTTGCTCAAATATTCTCCAGTTCTCTGAAATATTCTGATTAAGTACAAGTGGTGAGGGATTTCAAAGTCTGTCTGTCATACTAACACACAGTAGTGAATGATTTTGCAAATATGCATGAATACACACACATATGCCAGAAATTTATGCCAGTACTTGTAATTTTGTCCAGTGGCACAACAAGCCTCTGAATGACTGAACTTTGCGAAATAAGTTTCTGGGCACTTAAACACTATCAAAATTTTCGTACAGCAGTGCAAGAAATGCTCTATAATGGTGGTACTTTGCGAATAGCCACACCCAGTACAATAAACTTCTCGAAATGGCTGTACTTTATGAAATAGTTGCACTTTGCGCACACACTTTTCAGAGAACATTCACAAACAATAAGCACATACAATAAGCACTTTTACACACTTTGAGATACTTCAAATAACTCTAGTTATGACCTTGATGCAATATGAAGTCGTAGTTAAGCCAAAACACAGCACTTTGCCAAACACATGCAGTTGCCATGCTTTATTTATGCTTAATGTGCCCTTTTTTCCCTTGTTATATTAGTTTTACTTGTTTAATCTCTTTTCATGCTCATTGCATTTTTCTTGTGCTCATTTTACTCTAAACATTCCCATTTTGCTTTAAAGATTCTCCTTTTGCATTAAACATACTTGTTTTGCCAAATATTTTAATCTTAAACATTTCTCTTAGTTAACAGTATGGAACAGACTTCTGCCTGAACTAAGAGGCCTGGAATCTCTCACGGAGTTCAAAATGGCCTTCTGCAAACGCTTACACAAAGAAAAGTGCTTTACGGACAATGGCTAACCTTGGCATTTCCTGTCAAACAGCATACTACCTCCAGCAAGGCAAACAATACGAAATGCTGAACTCAAGAATCAAAGGAAGCTGAAAATTGAAGTAGAAGGAAAAATAGGACAGGTTAATAGCTTCAAGTACAATATTAAACTTTTATAATTAATCTTAGGACGTGATTCGTTTTCATTAGTGGCTTTCCTGTTGCTAATAACTTCAAGTATGTTAGAGGTGTGCTTCTGGGAAGGGAAGTCCTGAATGAGGGACATCAAAGCAATAATTATAGGAGATGCAGCCAATTGACATAAATTCTCCGGGGGGGTGAGTAGTAGTGTGTGGCAGAAAAATGCTAAGAAGCTGAAATGTAAGATGTACAAAATGGTATGACCATTGTTTCTGTATGGCATAGAAGTCTGAGCAGTGAAGAAGAGCAGCTGTGGAAACTTGAGCTGATAGAGATGAAGTGTCTAGGATGGGTAGTAGGATGCACACTGTGGGACAGACAAGAAAATGAGAGCATCATAGTCAGCCAAAGTAGCCCCAATTTCAGAAAAACATTGGCTCTTCTTGACAGAGGCTCAGTTAATTAATCAATGGGGCGGCGAAAGCTGACATACTTTGGCTAGGCTTATAAATGCCCTCGGGCAGATAGCCTAGTACCTACCTATGAACCTATAAACTCTTTGTGCCTCACGCTTGTGTAATAATGCGGTTTGTGCCCTTGTAATGATCATTTTTATCTTTTTTATAAAGTAAACTATTCATGCAAGTTTTCATTACCTTTGGTTCTTTTCTGGCTCTTTTCCATGCTCGTTTCTCTTAATTTACCTTCACTGTTATCTCTGCACCTTATGGCTCCAAATATCAATCTCTGGAATCCCGGTTCTGACCCCTTGTCACTCATCTCTGTGTAATAGACGAGTCTTTGTGGGTTCTGTTCAAGTAACTTTATTATGTGCGAACACATTACGGTTATAGCTATTAACTTCAAGTTGGGTAACTTGTATACAAACTAACTACATTCATTCTCACATGATTACTCTCTGGCTGCACTTTCAAAATGGCAGTAGATACAACACGTGCCTGCTATTTATGTGAGCACGTTCAACATTTGCTATGCTTATTAAAGCCACATTACACACTGTGCAATACATTGACATTTTGTTCTGTCAGTGACTCAAGTTAATAGTAATCTTTTAAAGGTGTCCCTGGTTGATTCTGTTGAGATTTTCCTTGATTTGTAGAGAGCTATGCTTTTAAACTTATCTGGAGTGGAGGTGTTTTGCCCTGTGACTGCAGAGGGAAGTCCATAAATTCCTCTCTTGAGGAGAGAATCATGTCCTTTGATTTGTAGATATCACACAAATTCATATACAGAAACAAAATGTAAAACAAAAACAAATCTATACTCTGTTTCTTCAGCTCCCATTTTTTCTTCAATTTTCACTACCTCTACCTTTCCACTAATTATACATGTCTGTTTTGTTTTCTTTACATTTTAAAACAACTTTGCTTGCAATGTTGTCTTTTCCATTTGTGCGTTGCATAGTATACACTGCTTTCATTAGATGTTGCACACAGTGCTAACAAATGGGTATCACCCATTGTCAGATAAAATATGATCTCTAATATATCTTTGTTGTACTTTTCTATTCTGTTTATAATGTCTTTATCTTATGATAGTACACTCTGGGCCTAGTTCATAGTCTTGTTTAGATCACATCTACTTTATTCTCAGACATTTAAAACATTCTGTTTGTGTCCTACCATCTTTGTCCTAAGCTGCATAAAAAGCTTTTTTCAGTCTTTTATCCAGTGCTTGGTCTCTAGTTGTGTTTGTATCAGATACATTTGTGTAATGTAAAAAGAAATTTCCTGTTGGCACATTTTATTGAATTTATTATTCTCTATGTAGTCGTCCCTTCAGTGCTGTTCTCTGGCATTTCATTCTTTTTCCATAATGTATGACTAGTGTCTTAGTTTTGTTTTTTTTTACAGATATTTCCTTCTGTGTCCATATTTCTGATCTTTCACCCTAATCCTACTGCCTTTTTCATTAAATATTAATTTGTGTCTTTAGCTCCTTTCTAGAGTTTGTTCCCAACTTCCATCCATCTCAAAGCTCCTTTTTTGGAATGCAGAAGATGCCCATGCCAGACATGTAGATATGGACAGCAATAAACTAATTTTCAGTCTGGAAGAAGCCCAAGTGCCCAGGGCAGATTCTCTGTGAAAATTACCCACTTGAAAGATCAGAAGGGCCATGGCTTTTCTACTTTGGGGTAGCTGGAACCTTGATGTTTTGCCAGACTGTCCCACCCTGGAAGCAGTTAGTGTCGTCTGTCTCCATCTTCTGCCTGGTCAGCATTCCCCAAAGACCGGTACAATTGGACAGCAGTATCTGGAAGGTGCAAAATTTCCTTGGACACTTGTCCACTTCTGCATTTATTACCCTTGACCAAAATCCCAATCCATTAGAAATATGTTAAATGAAGGGACTTTGTCCACCTTCTACACACAAAAATAAGTTTTCACCAGTCCGGAATGGGTCATGATATTACTCCAGGTTTTTTCAGCACCAAATTCAGCAAAATACTACAGGCCTGTCCTAGGTTTAAGAGCCCTCAACACGTTTTTTCCCCAAAGAAACATGGTCACAATGCAGAGCCATCATATTATTCTTAACTGATTATTTGATTTGCTCTTAGGAGCACCAGGATTCCTGCCTCCATGTTAGTCACCAAGGAAGCCAGGAGGTTTCTCTGCTTCCTGATGGTCCTGAATTGGTAGTGATTAGGTCCGGTCTTTGATTTGAATCATCTAAGCCTCAGGGATGTGCACAGAATCCATTTCAGTTGCAGGAGCCAAGATTTTCCACTGTCTGTACTTATTGTCTCCTCACTGCTGCTTCTGCTGCTTCTCTCAAAAATCTGGTCTTTGCTTAGAAGTCCCTACTAAATTTATCAAGTTCATAGACTAGTACTAGGCTATCTTAATTTGCAGAACATTTTAAGCCTAGCCTAGCCATTTCCATTTTTGTGCTCCATCACCTATTCCATTTGGTTATAGATTGTCCATGCCCATTTCTTGGTCAGCAATTACATATAACCCTAATGATTATGTCAATGTGTTCTGTAGCAGCAGTATCCTCTGTGAAATATACCTGTCCCTCCAAACCTTTCTGTTGATGTTGCAAAAGAGGTTTAGAGCCCTAGAGTGAGTATTTCTGATGCCTTTTGACTTGCTGATTTGCAGTAAATCTGTCACTACTGGGTCTGTTGATGTCTTGTATGCCAGACACAGGTAATCTTTTAGCAGTCTGGAGGGTACAAACTATAGTGACATGGCTCTGCGTCTGTCTACATACGACATGTTTAGGCCTTGTATCGTTTTAGCAATGTATCTCTGTCTGCATTCCAGTTGCTTGTTTCTGGACAGATACAAGCCAAAGGGGGCATTATATTCAATGACTGGCCTAATGAGGACTAAGTAAAGGAGGGACAATGACATCCCTAGATCTAGATACAGTCCCTTTGTTTGTCTATAAGCTGTGCAGTATAGAAGGACTTTGTTGCAACAATAGACACCTGTTGGTCAAAAGTTAGGTCACTGTCAAGATAAGTTCCTAAATCCCAAACAACTGGGTCAACTCTTAGGAGCAAATTGTCAATGTGGTAGTTCCCTGTGGTAGATGACTTCCCAAAGGATACATTAATACATTTTTTGGCATTTTGTTACAGATCATTATTTTGACGCCAGTTTGAGAAAAAAACCTTCTTGCAGGATGGGTTAGCCATTTGGGGATTCATTGATTGCTCATAGCTTGCAGTCCTCTGTAAACTTAGCCAGAGTCCTTTGATGTTGACGTTTACTTCAGAAAAGTAGATGTCAAACAGGAGAGGTCCTAGAACAGAATCCCGAGGGACTCCACTGGTGACTGGTCTCTCTGTGGTGGTAACTACTCCTATTTTGATTGTGATTTCTATCTGTGAAACAGTTGGCAGTCCCGTAGGTGATATTGGGGGGTTTATTCCCATTTTGTGTAGGTTTTCTTCAATAACTGAGCGGGGAATTGTCAAGCTTTGGCTAGATCAGGGTATGAGGTGTATACCATTTTACCTTCTTCCATTGCTTTGGTCATCTTTTCAAAAAAAAAAAAAAATCTCAAGTTGAATAAGTATGACCTGCCCTTGACTAACCCAAACTGAGATGGGTTTAGTGTGTGGAGGTTTCCTATGTCTTGATTGATTAATTTAGAGGCAAGTCTTGCCATGGCTTTGCATATGAGGCTGATCAGACTTATGGGTCTGTAATTTCGTGGGTCTGGAAGATGCTCCCATATACAGGGGAATGACTAGCTGTTCTCCTTTCGCTTAGTACAAAACATGTATGGTGGCTGAGATTGACCAGTGTTGGGGTGTGGCTAAATTGTACTTATTTAATTTAAGATGCATTCAGCGATATTGTTGGGACTCATCGATGTAGTGTTTAAAGTTCACATTTACAAACATTGTACATCACATACATTGGTTAAATACCCTATAATCTAGGCAGCATTACATAAATTACTCAATTCTAGCCTTCTCTTAAACCTCATTCCTCTTCCAGCACATTATTCTGCACGTGTTCCAACTATTTCCATTTATTTTGTATGTAATTTACTCTTACCCTTTTCTAAAGATCCCACCTCCTATTCTTTCATCTCTTTTACAATATCCAGTAAAGGGGTCTATATTACATGGTCGAAGTTCTGTAACTTTGACTACTATATGTATAAACACATATGTCCGAAGTTACAGAACTTCAACTATGTATAAAAAATAAAAAAAGGAAAAAGAAAATAAAAGGTTATATGCAGGGGGGGGCAGGCCCCCTTGCACCCTCCCCACAACCCCTCGCTCTTTAAATATACCAACTCCTAGATCGCGCTACAGTGCAGTAAGGGGAACATTTCCTTTACTGCACTGTAGCGTGACCTCTGAGTTGGTATATTTAGAGCAGTGGGGTGCAGACCCCCACACAGGGGGTGCAGGGGTGCTTGCCTCCCTGCTTACAACCCTTCAGTATTTTTTTTTCATTTGGATTGTCTAATTGAAGTATGACAACTTCGAACTTATGGTTTTGACCACATTACGTTCGAAGTTGTCATACTTCGACTATGTAATATAGACCCCAGTAAAGTATAGTTGGTTTAGATTTTGATTTCTATTTTTTAAAGATTGCTTTTTTGGTAGCCACCAGGCTTAATCTTAACAAGGACCGACTATGTCTAGGCAATTCAGATCCTGTATTACAGCTCAAAAAATAATTTCCTTGATTGCACTCGTTTGCTTGCCCAGTATTCATAACAGAATGCTCTGAAGGGAATTTTTTAAAGGTTGCAAACACATTACACTTCCAAACTGCATCTTCATAGTTAGCCCTTTCTTCCTGTCACACCTCAAACATTTACTATCTACCTGAGGAAAAAATATTTTGGTGTATGCTTTGGGTATAAAGTATCTATGCAAAACACTTCCATGCAAAAATCCTACATCTTCTAGACCTTGTTGCAAATTTGGGAGCAATACATATGTCCTCCCATAGTTTTTGTGAATTGCATATCTAATCTCTCTTCCCAATCTTTTATGACTTCCTCCGATTCCTATAGTTATCATGCAATGTTTTTTACGCCTTACTAATTTCTTTTCAACAGCAACTTGTGTTCTAGATTTGGTTAAAAACTCAACCAGTGCAGGACTTTAAGATTCTTCTATCCTTTTGTCTTCGTCTACAATCTGATAGCAATCACTGATGGGGAAGGCACTTATTAGCCTGCAATCCAAATGTCTTCTTGCATCTTCCCATTCTGTTACCTTTTCTTTTCTCATTTGTGCACAAGACCTTGATTCCTTTGCCAGCTTCTTGCTGTAAATTCCAGCCTCCTTCATGACTATTCTCTGTAACCCTATTGCAGTCATCCCTATTGGCAGAATTTCCTTTCTCTATTCCTGTCAGTTTAGTTCTTGGTATATTTTCTGCCACTGTATGAATATGAGGTATCTTTGAGCATTTTTCTTGAGGATCTGCAACCAAAATCCCATTCTTTACTTTTCTCTTGAATTGCTCCCTGCTTCATTATCCCTCTCCACTTTGCATTGTAGCTTTCTGATTGTGCAATAAGACCCTTAACTGTGAAGCTCTGAAATATCCCCTCAGCTCAGGTAATCCTAAACCTCCTTGTTCTGTTGGGAAAATCAAGTTATCTTACTTGTCTCTTGTCCTCTTGCTCTCTTCCCCTCCCAAGTAAAATCCTTCAACTTTATTAATTACTGCCCAAAACTGTACATTAACTACTCTCCACAACTTCTCTAGTTGATAAAAAAAATATGCCTGACCCATGTATAAAACTGGAGCTTTTCTCCCTGGGCTTCCACTGAAAACGGGCTTTCTAAACCCAGTGGACTTCCCCGGTCATCAAACTGAATTACACAATACATTTTTACTGCTTGCATCTTGCTGTCAATATCCATAGGCATATATACTACATATCCTTGTAAATATGGGTATTTCTGAACCAATTCATGTGTGGGTGGGGGGTGTTTACCTGGTACAGGGTTCGATTCTCACATGGGGCAATTGACTAGGTTTAAAATGGCCCACATGGGTGTTAAGATCAATACTAATCTATGAACCTATGAATCTATGAACATAATTTATAGCTATAGTTATTGTTTTAGCTTCATATAATTATATATTCATGCAAAAACCCAGAACTGACTTAGAATATTCCACATCACTGAGATGTCCTTTTCTGGTTCAGTTAGGTACAAAATATTGTCTTCAGGTTATTTTTATTTTACATTTGTTTACTGGGAAAGTCCGACTGGACATGTGTCCTTTTTCAGCAGAAGCCCAGGGAGAAAAGCTCCACTTAAAACTAAATATAGCAACATACAGATAAATGCATAAGTAGAACGTACAGAAGTCGATGCAGAGGTAATCGTTACTTGTGTTAAGCTAACATTGGTAATGTACAAATACACTTGTTTTATGCTAGCATTGGATATGTATAGACAGATAAATTGCAGTTTACATATGAATATGAGTACATTTAAGAATTATTTAAATGTCATGTATATTGATAGCCTGTAAGAATTATGTTCAGTTATTCACCAGTGTTATAGTCTGAATACCTGTTAGTGAGAGTTAGTGGAGTTGAGATGAGGGCTAAGATATGTGAATAGGAACTGTCCTGGATTGGTACAGCTACATTATTAAGTGTTGGTTATATAGCTTTTTAGGATTATTTTGAATTGTGCTAAGGAAGAAATGGATGTAATATGGGTGGGAAGTATGTTAAATATTTTTGGTATGAAGTTAGAGAACAGGGAGTTAGCAGCTGTGTATTGGCCTTTGTTACCTGAAGAAGGAATCTGTTGCTGGAACGGAGTGTCCTATTGCAAGTGTAAGGTTGTAGTATATTTTGCAGTGCAGGAGTACTCCTGGGTTAGTGTATTTTATGTGCTAAGGTAAGTTGCTTATATAGGAGGAGGAGTTTAGGGATTTCTAACCAATTAAGTTGTTTTAGAGCTATACAGTGGTGTGACCTGTAAGGAAAATCTGTGGCAAACCTAGCTATTTTGTTGTAGCAGGAGTAGAGTTTTTTTTTTCTTTAATACCATACCACTTGTATCCTTGAATTTCTGGGTCCTTTTTTTCTTTGCTAGTGGTTCTTAATATAACCTAAGTAAATGTGAAAGAGGACATCCTGCCTGGTTCCTCTATTCAGACAACGCATTAGAAAGTAACCTTTCCACTTGTTTTTTGTCTCCGATCCCACATATATCCTTCTAATTAATCTTCGAATTGTACCAGTAAATGCAAAAGCTTCCACTGCCCTACTCCTAAAATCCAGCTTACTCTGAATGCTTCATCTGCATTAAAACCCACCAATAACAGAGGTATTTTCTTACATTCTGCTTCTGGATTATCATTGGCCTATTAATGTTGTCAAATGTTTGCTTCCCTTCCACAAAACCATGTTGGTCCATGTCCGTCAGTTTTGGCATCACCTTTGCCATTCTTTTAGCAGTTAAAAACGCAAGTACTTCACAATCCTGGTTTAGAATTGAAATCGACCTATATGAAGCTGGAGCAGATGGGTCTTCACTATCTTTAGGTATTAAATCCACCACAGCTTTTTTCCAGGATGTTGTATCTCCTCCTTTTTAAATACTGTTAAACAAAAACGTCCAGGTCTTTATCACTTTCTTCTCTCCTTACTTCTAACTTCCACTGGAATGCCATCTATTCCTGTAGATTTTCTTGTAGGTAGTTTATGCATCACCGTTTTTATGTAGTCTTCTCCTATCTTAACGGTTAGTTGTTGAGCCTCATATACTTCTAACTTTGGCATATTTAAGTCTTCTGTAAATATTTCCATTTGTAAATTTTTTTTGATTTTCCCACTTCTGTGCTTTATACACATTTTCATAAAATTTTTGAAGCATCTCTAATACCTGGTTATTTTTCTTGTTGTAGGGTCCCTAAGTTTGGTAACAACCCTTAATATTTTGTTACCCAAGTTGTTGTGCCAAAAAGTTTGTGTGTTCTGAAGTCATTTTCAAAAAACAGTTGCTTAACAGCCATCTTTCTAAAATCGTGCATGTTATCCAGTTTTCTTTTTCTCTCTAGCACTCTGCAATTGCAGCGCCTCTTGTTTTGTGAGATTCCACTTATTTTGTAACAATACTTAAACCTTTGTCAACCCCTTTAAATAATTCTTAATACTTATTAACCAGGTCTTTTCTAATTTATTTCTACCCTATTTTTAACTCTTTCATTTTATCCCATTCACTAGCTGTAACTTAAATTGCTTTCTATTTTCCCTAATCAACCCCAGCTGGTTTCCACTGCCCATTCCTTAAATTCTCTTCTTTTTAGCAGCTAGCTAGGGAAGCACCATTGCCTCATCTTTATTTCATTACTGTGCATTTTTATCTTGGTAATTATTGGGGCACAATCTGTAATAGTTATTGGGTGTGCATCAGTGTTCTCGATTTAAATGGACGAGATGTTCTTCGTGTTTCACTGTTGCAGTAATCACATTTGGGTTGTCCCTACCAGGGCAGTCGAGGACTGCGAGTGAAAATATCTAGCTACAATAACGGGCTGACAGCATATAGTTCTGGCGTTGAGCAAAGCAAAAAAACAACAGCAGGGGACGTTGTGGTCTGGGCCTAAGCAAGTGACGCAGCAAGAACGAAAGTCTTGATGTGGTATTTGCTTTCCACAGGTGAGACAATTGTTAACCTTTTCTGACATCGGTAGAGCAAGAAAAAAGAATCCCCAATGGGGTACTTAACTTTAGAAGACTTCAACTTCAATTCGGAAAACGAAACTCTGGTAGCGGCCGACCGGCACTAGTGCAAACTGCTTCTGCTTCAGTCTCCTCTGCAAGAAAAACTCATGTAATGGTGTCGGCTGCTTTACTTTATACTAATGATGACCTGACGTCAGTCCTGAAGCGACAGCAACCGACGCAGAAATACTAAGCTTCTGGTATTCGGGCCAACTGAGGGCTACCCTGGCAGGGATACCTCAAATGTGATGACTGCAACAGTGAATACACTCCAACATCTACATTTATGGTAAGTGTACACAACTGTACTTTTCTGTGCATTATAATTTCTAGCAAATCTAGCCCAGTTATATCACGGGGAGTGTATAAATTCGGTCTCAAGACTTACTACTGAAATCGCATCTTTCATACCAAATATTTTTATAAATTTCTTCAGAAATCTATCCTGTTCTGTTATATTTTCCCTTAGGCCCCCCGCAAGAATATATTCATTGTTGCAAATGAAATTCCAGTCCACACCTATAAGTAATATTCTCTGCTGAAAGGTAATTACTTCTCCCATTTTTGTATGCTCTAAAATAGCAGTTTAGGTGGAATATTAATATATGCCAGTGTACTTACCCTTGCCACTAGCCCATTGCCACTACAAATCTGCTATAATTCTTTTTTTCCCTTTTATCACTACTGGAACTCCACCAGTTAATATAAGTACTCCTCTTTTCCTTTGTCCCTGATATTCTGCATAATCTCCATCCTGAAATCATTTATCAAATTCATGTGCTCAGTTCTTTCCAGATCTGTCTCATGTGTCACTGCTATTTACACTCCATATTTCTTAATATATTCTTTTCTTTTTGTCTATAACTGTGAGACCATTCATATTCCAAGATAATATGGAAAGTGTCACCATTATGGTAAGAAGTTATTTTTCCCACCTATTTATATATGACAGTTTTTCCGAATAATTCTAGCTCTTGTGATACATGGACTCATTAATGTTTGACAGGTCAATCAATTATACAGTTTTTCTTAACATTGGAACCGGTCACATTTTACAAGACTTACATTCAAACAACACAAATGTACAAAACTGTGTACATATTAAAATAATGGAGATTAACCCTTATAATCGGAATGTTTGTGCCAAATAGGCAGCTGTTAACACAGGCCCTAGTTAATCTGAAATTGAGGTTATCCATGCTAAGATGCATGTTATTACTTGTGCTTCTACTTGCACTAATTGATGTCTGTTCTTTTTTTCTTTGTTTCCCCCTCCCTGATGTAAAAACTACTTGCATACTTACAGAATTCTTTTAACTTATTGCTTTGTAGAAACCAGTGTTTTACTTCCATGGGGGCAAGCTGATAAATAGGGCAATAAAAAGAAGAGAAAGAAAAATGTATTCCTCTGTTGCAGCCTGAAAGAGGAGCTGCAACATTTATTCCTAAAAGAAAGCTGTTAATTATATTCGGTCTTTTCATATTTACTTGTTTACACTTAAAATTTATTAGATTAAGCCAAGGGTCTTAATACAGACATTCAGCAATGCAAAACTGAGAACCCATATCAGCTCTATATGTATTATGATATGTATACTTTGAACACCCCGTCTCCCACCTCGGTAACCCAAGGTTACAGCTTATTAACGTAAACATGATTTTGCCTACATTTCTTAATACCAAAAAAAGAAAATGAAGAGGAAGAAAAAAGGCATGTGTTTAACTTGATCACATACAAGAATAATTAAATTACTTTACTATAAGATATGTAATTAATATTGTGAAATGTTTCATAGAAATACTGTTAGAAAAATAAATTGTTTTACTGGGTTACCTTTTCCTTCTCCACCCCTCAGAAACTGAGTCCTTCCAAGCATTAATGACTTCAAGGAAGGCAAATTCCTTTCAGTTCCTCTCAAGTGTAACAAGTCAACAAAAGGCCATTCTTTCTATTTATTCTTATACAGCTGTATTTCACAAACTCTGTTGATGCTTTGCAGTCTAATATTTATTCCCTAATTTCCAAGTTGCTGGTCTTACTTGTGTTCATTTCCGTCTCCCAGCTCCAGACTCCTGTTCAATTCCACTGTACTTCTGATTCCTTAGGTTAACTCCTAAATTCCTCTCTCTAGCACCCTCCCAGGGATCAGCAGAAAATGTTTTACCGGCCAAATTTCTGTGTCCCTTTATCAGAAGTATGAGAAGCAGAGTCCCCCTCAAGTTGATTGCCCTTTTTTTGTTGGGCAGACTTTTGCATTTCCTCCCCAGCCTGCTCTGCACCAAAAAATGTCCTTGATTCTCCAGGAAAAAATACCTAGACAGCTGGATACATCAGGTGGAATCCCTCGCCTGCCCCTCGACACTGCTCAACTGTTGGAATAAACCTGCTTCCCTTCTCTGGTGCACAGCAAACAGCCACCCTCCACAAACACTCTACCTTCTCCGGCTTTTATTATTTTGCCCTTTTACCACAGTTTTGTCAGGATCAACTTTTTTCTGCTGGTAGGTCCGCATCTTCATTGTTTTCTCATGGCCATATTTGGAGAATACTCATGGTGTGCCCTTTCATTTAACAGTTCCTGCTGTAGAATATCAGTCCTATTGCTTATTTGTGCCTTAATAATGTTAATATAGTCTGTTCCTTCTGGTTTCTGTGGTACAGCAGAAAATTTAATTTTTCCCTACGTGCTGTTTTCTAATTTTACATTTTTTGAAACCTCTCTAGAAGTCTCACTCAGCCAGTGTGATAGCCTTCAACTCTCCAGTAGCTTGGTAGTGGTGTGGAGTGTCAGCAGGCGGTGGTGACACTGCTCATACCCCACCCCCCCATGTTGTGAAACTGTGAGAGTTTCAGAGTTGGCTATATCATCCTCTTGCATTGTAGCAGCCACCATCTCCCACTTAAGCTCTGTGCTGATGATAACTTGGTCATACACCATTCAGGTCACTCTCACACTAACTTTCTATAAAAGGTCCAATCAGACTTTAAATGAGCTCCACCAATGGCTTTTAAACCGTGAACTACTTTTCAACCTCACCAAGACAAAAACTATGCTTTTTGGAACGCCACTGAAAGTTCACCAAGCACCTGACTCTCTATCTGTGACTTAAAACAACCATTCTGTAGAGACAGTATCTTTATCCGTCTGAAAACTTCCATTTCCATATAAACAGAGTGGGAGCTAAATTAAACTTCCTCCCTTTCTTAGCCAAAAAAGTCTCCCCTTTTCTATCACAGCCTGGCAGGGTAGCCATTGGTAAATGAGTTCTATTTTAAGCTTAGTCAGTTTCCCTTTTTGTGCCCAAATTAGCGTGCTCCATTTGGTTAGACATGGTCTTGCCCATCCCATTGTTAATAATTATATAATACTCCTAATGAGTATAACTGGGATCATGCCATAGATAATTTGAGGGGACCTATGCATGGAATGAAGTGTTTAGGAACTGCCTCTGTCCATTAATACTACAAGGGGCATTCCTGGGGTAAATTTTCAGTTTCCCATCCCTAGGTCCCAGTTGAAGAGGAATGAACTTTGTTTTATGTGGATGGGAAGTCTGTTCCAGAGCAGCAGTAACCTCTGCAAGATGTACCTATTCCTTCGAACCATTTTGTTGATGTTGCAGTAGACATTTAGATTTTGTTGATGTTTCAGAAGACATTTAGATCCCTAGACAGTATTTCTGATGTGCAGTTAATCCATCAGTATTGGATTGGAGGATGCATTCTGTGCCAAAATCCATCAGTATTGGATCGGAGGATGCATTGTATGCCAGGCAAGGTCACCTCTTAATCTGTAGAATACAGTATAGTGACAAGGCTTTTGAGTCTGTCCATGTAGGACATGTTGTTTAGGGCTCGTATCTTTGTAGTAAGGTATCTTTGTGGGCATTCCAATTTGTTGTGTCTGGACAGAGCATACCAAGGGTGCATTATATTACAGTGATTGGCCTAATGAGGGGGCAGTGACATCCTAGATATAGGCACAATCCTGTTTGTTTACAAGTTGTGCAATGTAGGAGGACTTTCTTACAACAATGGACATATGTTGGTCAAAAGTTAGGTTACTATCCACAAGTTTACAAAAAACGAATGGCTGTGGCCACTCTTAAGGGCATATTGTCAGTGTGGTAGTTCCCTGGGATGGATGACTTCCTGAAGGATACAGTCATGTACTTACTGGCATTTACTTTCAGTCCATGATTTTGGCACCAGTTATTTATTTGGGACAAACTTTTATTCAGAATGGCCAAATCATTTGAGGATTCAGTGACTGCTCCTAGCTTGCAGTCATCTGCAAACTTGTCAACCAGTGCCCTTTGGTATTGTTTTCTACTTCAGAAAAGTAGATGCCAACTATAGAGGTCTCAATACAGAACTTGGGGGGCTAGCAATGGTGACTGGTCTCTTTGTAGAGGAAACTAGCTTTATTTTAATTCCCTATGCTTTTCTGTCAGCCAATTTTTCTTCTCAAGATTTACTGATGATTGACCCACTTTAGAAACTAATGTATATGTTGTACATTATACTGTGGTTGACCGTACATCAGACTGTGCTTTTTCACTTGAATGTACATTTTTTTCTATGAAACTAGTTTGAGCTACTGTTATTTACATTCCTGCATTTTTGTTTGAGAAATGTACATGGGATGAGCCTGAAATTGGTCCGTTTTGATCACTGCAGTATCATAGTAAACAAAAATAAATATTTGACCGTCTATCAAGGTTGACCCTTCCTCTGTTTTTATGGTAAGTACACAACTTTTTTGTGATAGTCTAGAACTTAGGATGTATGTGCTCTTATATTTTTTTTTTGGTAAACTTCGACAGCGTGGTGCTGTAAAGGTTAGTTTTTTTTTTCTGTCTTAAAGTGCTTGGTTCTGTTTGATCACACTGCAGAGTGCATTTGTCCTCCCATTGTCAATGTGTTTTGCTGTGTCCTCCCATTTTTTCCCCATGGTTGAAAGCGTTATCCCAGGTGGGTTGTCATGCTTCAGGCTTGCACTCATGTGTGTGTGTCCTACAATGGACTGGTATCCTGTCTAGTTTAGTTATGTGCATTATAAGCCCATTGGATAGTCTCTGGGTACATAATGACTGTGTATAATAGACATTGAATGAATGCTAGCCCTTTTACAATTGTTAATGTAATTTATAGCTTTTAATGATGGTTTGCACCTGCTTTGTATCATTTTCTTTCTACTTAAAAGTATGCATGCAGAACTACAAACTTGGAATAGGGGTGTTACTTAGCAGTGACAGTCATCTAGATTATGGGCTTTCTATAACGAAGGACCACACCACAGAGTGGCTAGCCCTGCCGAAGCTGTTCCTCCATCACACACACACTGATGCGCATTCACTTCTGTGGCCAATTTAGAGTCTGCAATCCACCTACTGCATGTCTTTGGAATGTGGGAGGAAACCCACACAAGCACAGGGAAGAAACCACACAGAAGGCACCCCAGTTGAGAATATAACTGGAAAACCTCTTGCTTTGAGGCAGCAGTACTATGCTGCACTCTGTGCTACCCAAGACTATGAACTTTTGTGTTTGTATATTTAGGTTTATGAGCTTTTTAAGATGAGCATGTTTTCGCATAGTACGTATAAATTTGAAAGTAACTAAATCTGAAGAATTTGAGGATATGTATTGTTTTTAATGTACTGCTGAATGTTTAAAATTTTTATTTTGCCATTTTGATATCTTGAGGTATGGTTTAACTTTTGGGGTTAAAAGATTTGATGTAATGATATGTTATGTACCCATTTGTTAAAATTAATGCTATCGATTAAACATCTAAAAAGAAGCACTCTCCTGTTAATCTACCTTCTTTCTGTGTGGTGCGGTGGTGTCTTGTCTATGTAACTAAAACAAGATAAATACATGAAAAGAAGAAACAAAGATATGGAAAAAGTTTTCAAAATAATAGGTGAAACTCCAAACATGACAACTATTGGTAACATTAAGTACAAGTGTGAGCAGAGTTGCCATAAGTGTAGGACTTAGTAACCTGTGCCAGAACCAAGGGAGATGGTAAATAAAGATGCTTTTTAAAGCATTTATAAAACTGTAGAATGAAAGTAAGGATTTGTCTGACACAGCTGTACTACACTGCATTTACTGAAGTAAAACAATAACCAGTACAAGCTTAAACTAGCACGGCAAGCTTTTCTACTACTTTGTCAAGACAAAGACTAAATGGATTCCATCCATTCATGGAATATTTTTAAGAGTTCTAAAATATGTTTAAACATGTATGCATTCGTATCTATAATGTAAGCATTTCAGTGGCAGTGAACAACATACGTGTAGTTATAGTACACTAAAAACCTAATGTAATGAAAGTCAAGCAGATTTTCAAAATTAACTCATAAAAATGCATTTAAGAAATTTCTGGCTTCTAAACGGTTGTGGTCAGTGTTTGTATTGCATAATGGTAGATTACTCAGAGAACAGAAAAAAATTCAAAATTTTTAATGCTGCTCAGCTAAGTTCTGCATGCCTGCAGCAGCAGGAACTGAAATATGCGTCATATGGTAGGAAAAGCTGGCGCTTTGTTCTTTTTTTTTTCATTAAACAGATAATGGCTCAAGGTATGAAACTCTGTCTGGGTAGTTCACCAGGGTAAACTGTTATCAGTGGATTGCTGTAATTGCTAGTCTAAAGTTCAAAGCCCATATAAGGAGAAATAAGTTATGATAGCATGAGTACCCTTAACGAAGGTGTTTGAAGAGATTGTCACTGCCCAGCAGTACCACTATGATGGCTTTAGACCAGCAGAAGACGGTGTTTTTTATCTGAAATAAATGGGAGCATTGGTTTCTTGTTTCTTATTCCATTCCCTGTAGTCTCAGCATTTTGACTGCAGTTAAAATAGAAAATTCTAGGTAAACAGCAGATCATCATAGCAGAAAGTACATAAATAGTACATCCTGCCTTGTAAAGGTAATTTTGTGTGTGTGTTTGTATTGTGTGTGTGTGTGTGTGTGTGTGTGTGTGTGTGTGTGTGTGTGTGTGTGTGTGTGTGTGTGTGTGTGTGTGTGTGTGTGTGTATATTATGTGTGTGTGTGTGTGTGTGTGTTTGTGTGTGTGTGTGTGTGTGTGTGTGTGTGTGTGTGTGTGTGTGTGTGTGTGTGTTTGTGTGTGTGTGTGTGTGTGTGTGTGTGTGTGTGTGTGTGTGTGTGTGTGTGTGTATATCTATCTATCTCTATACATGCGAATGGGCGTACCTTCGTTTAAAGTTGTGTGTCAGGGCTGGCAACTCGGTACGTAAAAATCTACTGCCAATCATTAGCGGACCGGAGTTCCGCTGTGGCGACCCCTAACCGGGAAAAGCCGAAAGATACAACAACATATACATATATATATATATATATATATATATATATATATATATATCTGTGTGTGTGTGTGTGTGTGTGTGTGTGTGTATGGATTCACCTAAGAAGTTAGAAATTCTGAAATATCGAATTTCAGTATCTCGAGCCGCAAGAAGCCGAATCCACACAACAATGAAAACTGAAAACCGCAAAATTCAAAACCTCGAATACACACACACACACACACACACACACACACACCATTCTCCACACACACACCCACACCATTCTCCACACACACACCACACAAGCTGTCTACTACATGAAAGCAGGGGTGGCAAGCCCCCACATCCCCTCTACTTAAATATTCTCACTCCGCGGTCGCACTTCATACAAACACAACACACCACCACATAAGCTAAATTCTCCTCACACACACACATCACAGCAACAAAACACACTGACACACACATACCTCAGCCCCTACTCAAACCCCTTAACACACACACACACTTACCTGAATACATGACCACAGCGGAAGGTTAGAAGCATGTAATTCAAAACCTCCGTTATGAAAGGACTATGTTCATCATGCTATACTGCTGCAGTCATCACACTTGGGTTATCCTGTCGTCAGGCGGTCCCACAGTCGGCCGAATCCCAAAGTCCTGGTCTGGCGTCGGTTGGCGTCGCCTCTTCCCTGACGTCAGTGCGACAGGGGTATAAAAGAGACAGCCGACAGTGTGGTTTTGATTCATTGGAAGCCTCATGTAGAGCAGCTGTCACAGGGTCTGTAATACGTAGGCATGCTTGGCTTAAAGAACAAGCCTTACCAGAACATGTCAAAGCAAAGTTATTGGATGCTCCATTGCAGAAAGATGTGTTATTTGGTGTCAAAGCAGAGGAAGTTTTAAAGAAAATGGAAGAAAAGGCAAAATCTATGCAAACAGTTAAAGATTTTTTACAGGTACAACCTCCTCGTTTCAGCAGAAACTGGCCATCAAAAAACTGGTCTTTTCCTACATCAGACAGACCCCAAAGAGGTAGTTACAGGCACGCCCAAGGGGCAGACGCCAGCCACAAGGTTGTTTCAGGCCTAGACAATGGCATACAACAACTCAGAGGTGGAGACGAAAGATCTCAACCCTTCAGGAAACACACAATGACTTCCCTCTTCGTCTGCCAAGAAAATTGCCCTGGCAGCACCTTTGGGAGGAAAACTGGCTCTTTTTCCACAAAATTGGCGCATCATAACAAAGGACAAATGGATTCTGGACATTATTACCCGAGGCTACAGATTTCATTTCCACACTTTACCACGGATGAGAGGCATGCCAAATCTGCCTCCAAACCAATGGGCAGAGGCTCAAATGCAAATTTCAGCTCTCATGGATATGAAAGCAATTCAAAAGGTACCTACAAAGGAGCAAGGTCAAGGTTTTTACTCAAGACTGTTTCTAGTCCCAAGAAAGGACAAAGCCTGGAGGCCCATCTTAGTCCTCTCAGTTCTGAAGACATACCTGGAGCTACCCAAATTCAAAATGCTCACTCTACAGCAGCTCCTTCCCATGCTGGGCAAGGAGTCTTGGCTGGTAACGTTGGACCTCAGAGGCATACCTGCATGTCCCTATCAGACAAGATTGCAGAAGTTACCACAGATTTTTGGCAGGTACAACGCATTATCAATTCTCTGCATTGCCCTTTGGCTCATCTACTGCGCCCAGAGTATTTACGAAATGCCTGGCATCAGTAATTGCATATTGCAGACAACGAGGAATGCAAATTTATCCATATCTGGACGACTGCCTGATCCAAGCAGACAGCAAGGACATTCTGTTGCAGCATCTGACTTTTGTAACACAGCTGCTCAGTTGCCTAGGGTACACAGTAAACAAAAAGTCAAAACTAATACCCTCGCAACAGATAATATTCCTGGGTGCCAGCTTAAATACAACTGCCCAGATGGCTTACCTCACGCCAGACAAACAAAAACAATTGACTCAATACTTCAAAAGGATAGCAACTTTTACCCAGCTCACTGTAAGAAAAATCCTGCAGGCATTGGGGTTCATGGCATCATGCATTCAACTAATCCCATATGCAAAGCTGCATATGAGAAAATTACAATGGTACCTGAAAAGTGTATGGTCTCAACACAGGCACAGCCTCGAAACAAGTATACCTATCATTCCCTGCCTTCAAAAAGAGTTCCTATGGTGGGCTCAAGCATGTCAAATAAACAAGGGTCTTCCTTTCATCTTACCTCCAGCAAAACAAACCATGACAACAGATTCTTCAGACTACGCCTGGGGAGCACACATGGCAGGACAGTGCATACAGGGCAAATGGTCTGCAAAACAAATGCATCTTCACATCAACCAAAAGGAGATGCTAGCTGTGCAAAATGCAGTGACAGCCTTCAAGGACTTCTTGCATCCAGGACAACTTCTAATAAGGACAGACAACACCACAGTTATGTGGTACATAAACAAACAGGGAGGAACACACTCCTACCCTTTATGCAGACAGGCTATGACCTTATGGAACACAGCATTGACCTACCAAGTACAAGTACAAGCACAATTCCTGCCAGGAAAGGAAAACATATTGGCAGACGAATTAAGCAGAAATATGGCAGACCCTCACGAGTGGAGACTGCACCCTCAAGTATTTTCAATGAAAACTCAAAGATGGGGATGTCCAGACATGGATCTATTTGCCTCCCCTAACAATTGCCAATTACAAAAATTCTGCACAAGGACTTATCACTCCTTAACCTGGAAAGTGAACGCTCTATCTTTCAGTTGGACTACACTGACAGTCTATGCCTTCCCTCCACTACCTCTATTGACCAAGATATTATTGAAGGTCAGATCAGAGAGAACACAAATGATCCTCATTGCTCCGGACTGGCCACACCAGCACTGGTACCCATTACTAAGTAACTTGTCTCACAGCCCTCCATGGATCTTGCCTCAATTCCCAGTACTGTTGACTCAGAAAAACTCTCAAACCCGTCACAGCCAGCTCAGAACTTCAAATTTAGCTGCATAGAGAATTCCTTAAATTATCAATCAACACTTCTCTCAAATGACGTCCTGAATGTCATTTTGGAGACCAGGAGGCCCAGCAGCAGGAAGACTTACTCAGACAAATGGAAAAGATTTTGTGCATGGCACCAGGCTAAAGGTTAAAATCCCTGGATACCAAACATTCCTCACATACTGCAATACCTAACTGAGATGCTACACAAAGGCCTTTCCTTCTCCTCCATTAAGATCCATGCTTCAGCCATTTCAGCTCAATATAATACGGATCCTCCAATTTTCTCACACCCTTTACTTAGGCAGTTTCTCAGAGGGGTTAAGAATATAAGATCCCCCAGAAAACCACCACCACCAACTTGGGACCTGAACTTCGTTTTAGAAAAGTTAACACTGACTCCTTTCGAGCCAGCCTTCTCAGCAGAACTACAATACTTGTCTTGGAAAACAGCCTCGTTACTCGCTATTACCTCAGCACGCAGGGTCTCAGAACTACAGGCACTTATGGCAGTGGAACCTTTCATTATTTTCCATCAGGACAGAGTCTCTTTATGAACTAACCCTACCTTCATGCCCAAGGTAGTATCCAGTGTGGCATTGAATCAGACCATTCATTTACCCACCTTTTATCCTAACCCACAGAATAAAGGAGAAAGGCTCCTTCACTCTTTGGACATTCACAGACAGCTACGTTGCTATTTAGATAAGACAAAGATCTTCAGAAAAACTGACCAACTCTTTGTATCATATGCTGCAGGTTCACAAGGAAAGGCCATTTCAAAACAGACCATCTCCAAATGGATAGCACATTGCATCTGCTTTTGCTACTCTCGCACCTTGGGAAGGCAGTGCCTGTCAATATTAGATCCCATTCTACCAGGGCTACTGCAACCTCAGCAGCCTTTCTCAGAGGGGTTCCAACCAAAGACATTCTGGAGGCAGCTACTTGGAGTTCAGTGCACACCTTTACCAAGCACTACCACCTTCCATTATACTCAAAAACCAGAGCTGGTTTTGCCACTGCAGTTCTGTAGGGCATCCTAGCATCACCTAACCCAGTTTAGTACCAGCCCACCCTTCCATAGCTTTGGGATTCTACCCAAGTGTGATGACTGCAGCAGTATAGCACGATGAACATAGTACAGTTTTGTACCTACCATAAATGTAGATGTTCGAGTGGTTATACTGCTGCAGTCCACGTTACCCTCCCTCCATCCCCTCTGCATATCAGGGTGTTAGTTACAACTCCATGTACATCAATCAGTTGGAAGCATGTCTATATGGTGTATTTGCTAACAGCTATTACTATTGTTTATCTACTAAGATATTGTTGCATAGCTATTGTATTGCCTTCCTAGTTGGGGGCACCTGACATCTGGGGCAAGAAAAACTGAAGGAAATGGCAGCTGTCTCTTTTAAACCCCTGTCGCACTGACGTCAGGGAAGAGGCAACGACAACCGACGCCAGACCAGGACTTTGGGATTCGGCCGACTGCGGGACCGCCTGACGACAGGGTAACCCAAGTGTGATGACTGCAGCAGTGTAACCACTCGAACATCTACATTTATGGTAGGTACAAAACTGTACTTTTCACTGAAAGTCAAATTAGTGTGCACTTTTCAGTGAAAGCTCAATTCACTGAAAGTTATATATGGCCTTTTCCCCACTGTAGTGAGACCCTGGAGTTAGTATATATATAATAAGGGGGATGTAGCCCCCCCCCCTCATATTTTAAATATTTTGAACTATATACATGGATACTTGCAATTCCAGTATATTACTCTTTTCCGAACATAATATATACTTAAAATATGTTTGGGGGAGTGGTGCACTTCACATCCCCCCCTTACTATGTATACTAGTTCCAGAGTCGCACTGCAGTGGGGAAAAGGCCATATATAAAACATGTGGTGAAATGTGTTTCAGTGATTTGAGTTTTCAATGAATTGTGCTTTCAGTGATTTGTGTTCAGTCATTTGAGTTTCAGTGAAATGTGCATTCAGTGAAATGTCCTAGACATATATATATATATATATATATATATATATATATATATATATATATATCGCTTCTACTATTATGTTAAATTCCACTTTAGTCAGATGAAACAGGAAGATAAATTCAATGCAGAGTTGCTGTTCTGGGTTTTTTTTTTTTTTTTACATTGTAGGTGGGTGTCCATGTGAAACTGTTGGAAGAGTTTATTTATAACTCTGAACTGCTTTTACTTGTACTTGCAGGTTGTCGTTGTGATTACTTTGTGAGTGCTGATAAAAGTGACTGACCATTTCCTAGACTGATGTGGGTGTGTTTTTTTGTTATTTTGATATGAAGAGCAATTTTTTTTTTCTTTTTGCTGTTGCACACAAGCACATGTGCACACACACGCGCGCACACACACACAAACACACACACACTATATATATAGATATAGATATAGATATATAGATATATAGATATATATATATATATATATATATATATATATAGATATATATATAGATATAGATATAGATATATAGATATATATATGTATATGTGTGTGTGTGTGTGTGTGTGTGTGTGTGTGTGTGTGTGTGTGTGTGTGTATGTATATATATATATATATATATATATATATATATATATATATATATAGATTCACTTTATAACCTCAACCTCGAAATGCTGAAATATCGAATTTCAGTATCTCGAGACTATAAAACCGAATCCACAAAACACCAACAAACAAAAACCACGAAACCACATAACCGAAAACACCGCACACACTACACTAAACATACAACAAAACACCCATATCACAACATAAACAAAAAAACAACACACATACACAACTCACACCCCCCCCTACTTATATATACTAACTCCGAGATCGCACAAACACAACACAAAAGCTCACTCACACACACACATTCTCCAATCCCTCACACACACTCTAACTCCCTCTCAAAACCCTTACAAAACACTCACTTACCTGACATAACACCTACATCCAAACACGGCACCGTGCACCAACAAAACACAAACCCGGACATTACATAGTGCAACTTCATAACCGCAAATTCGACATTTTCGACATACGTCAAATTCGCGATTATGAACGTTCGCTATTTTGAACATTCGACTTTATAACATCGAAATACTGAAATGTCGAATTTCAGTATCTCGAAGCTATAAAGTGAACCTATATATATATATATATATATATATATATATATATATATATGTATATCTGCAAAATACCAACGCCGGAACTCAGTAGGAGTGTGCTGTAGAAAAAGTAATATATCCAAAGTCTGACGAACAGCACATAAAACACAGCCAGGGCAAACTAGTATTTCAATTGATTCATAATACTTTCAGCGTAATATAGCAAAATTCCAACTGGCATCACATAGAACACAGTCTGAGCAAAATAGCGTTTCAATTGCCAAACACCATCAGATGACTCGTGATCCTTCAAACGTACTCCAAACGAACTGCTTAAAACTGACCATGCATTTATTGATCAGGAACAAAAATAAAACTGATAAAATAGTGAGCGATAAGCGCTTTCGGGTTAGTAAAATGACACTTCTTCAGATCCATATAACCTGTACTGCGTCCTTTGTTTTTAAAATTACTTTCCACCAATGAAACATTGCCTTGGGCATACACACCTATCATAAAACGGATGTGTCATAAATGCCTCCTCAGTCTCTGCCTTTTCAAGGCGGGTTTCATAGGGAAGGCTGTATTAAGCCCTGGTTTTTGATGAGCTTGCAGTTTTCCAATCCAAAACATCTTTTCTTGCTCAAGTTAATTATTGACGTCTCCTCCCCTTTCAGAACCATATACGATTCTCAAGACTCTAAACATAAAGCCATGCCCTTAATTGTCTCTAATATGCTTAGCTAGAGGGTTCTTATAATCATTAAGTCTTATATCACTAATATGTTTAGACATTCTCTCCTTCATTTGTCTCACTTTTTTCCCCCGACATAAAATTCTCACATAGTAAACATGTGGCCAGATATATGATATTCTTCGTTGTGCCGTCAGCATAAAAGTCACTGACCTACTTCTTGGTAACTGGATGCTCAAAACTATCTGTACATATAAATGTACACATAGTAGTAGAGAAGTGATGAGAAGTGATGAGTAATGATTCGGGTGCTATACCAAAAAAATGGTATGAAGGATATGGTTTTTCCAGAACTTCCTCTTTTTGGATAAGGGAAGTAAGAAACAGAAAAGAAGCAAGATCGTTGAGCAGAGGAAGGAAAAGAAGGTCGTACACGGAGCAACGGTAAATGAAAGAAGCAATGAATCTTCAGTTTTTAACCTTCCATCTTTTATGTTAATTGAAATGCACATGAGTATTCTCGATAAGGGGCTGAAATTTGTACCCACCAGAGGAATGGAAGAAAATGAGGCTATGCTGAGTTTGAGGTCTTTTGGACGTGATGTGATGCTGAGAAGCATATAGAAGGACAATAAAGAAACTGAAATAGATCTGTTCAAAAAGCCTAGCAGTTTTGTGCCATAGAATAATGCAATAATGGATACCTTTATTAATGTATGTGAACAAGAGATAGCGGAGTATCTGCAGAATAATAAAAGGAAAACCTATAATATTATGAAAGAGGAAAGACTGGCTTTGAAAGAGCTAGAAGAGAACACAGAATTGATCACACCTGCAGACAAATGAGGAGGACTTGTCCTGATGGATAATGCTAGATATAAAG
The DNA here is from genome assembly GCF_019279795.1 of Protopterus annectens. Taxonomy (NCBI): domain Eukaryota; kingdom Metazoa; phylum Chordata; order Ceratodontiformes; family Protopteridae; genus Protopterus; species Protopterus annectens. The sequence continues at coordinate 910,457,084 of NC_056731.1, read as the reverse complement.
AAGAGGTATCGATCCTTTTGCAGGATGGCACCTCATATAAAGAGATCAATAAGAATGAGTCAGAGAAGATCAAAATGAGAGTAAGGTTGTATTTGGAAGAACTTAGAGCAAAATCTGATTACAGTAGAACTATGTAATTATTTACAAGTGGGACATCTCTGATTCCGGCCTTTAAGTGTCTTCCAAAGGTTCATAAGGATCCACAGAAACCACCAATGAGGCCTATTGTGGCAGGAGCAGGATGGATCTATATATGTGGAACATCAAATTAAAAAGATCTTGAAGGCACCAGCAGTTCTAAATGATACCAAGGCATTCCTTGAGAAGCTGCGCGAGTACATCAATATGAAAAGAGATGGGAAGTAATATTTAATAGTTTGCATGGACATCAAGAATTTTTTTCACCAGCATTCCTAACAGTTATGGTGTAACAGCCCTAAGGAATCACTTGTCAAGTGAAGGCACTTAAGAGGAAAGACAAGTCGCAGTTTTATGCAACTTGATGGAAGTGATTCTGAATAATAACGTCTTTACGTCTGATGGGAAGTTATATGTTCAGTTATGTGGGGTAGCCATGGGCACGCCATGCGCCAGTAGCTATGCAAATATAGCACTGTCACATTGGGAAGACAGAGTGGTGTACCAAGATAACCCCTGGAAGAGTTGCTTAAATATATATCAAAAGTTTGTGGATGATATATATATTGTGGGAAGGTGATGCTGTGGAACTCAATAATTCCCATGCGTACTTGGAAAATAGTGCAAGTTTATTAAAGTTTACCATGACCTATAGTGATACACAGATGGATTTTCTTGATGTACGAATTCTACAAGATGATGAAGGGAATATAGAGACCAGCCTCTTTAGAAAGGACTGTTAGAAGAACAATATTCTACCGAGGAGCAGCATGCATCCAAGGTATACTTACAATAATGAGAGGATAGTTTTTAAGGACGTCAAGAATACACTCAAATGATGCAACCCTTGGGTTGGTAATGGATAATGTGTCTGACCATCTGAAGGCAAGAGGTTCTAGAGAAGAAGTGCTCAGAATGGAACAAGTAAATATGGAAAGAGGTGAGAAAGGTAAACCTTATTTAAAAGGGAAGCAAGACAAAGTAAATCGAGGTAGAAATAGTCAGAGAGCTGAAAATGGTCTTCACTCATACAACAGATACTGAAGGAGTCTGTGACGTTGTCAGGAATAATTGGAAGATATTAATATCAAATGAGGAATGTAAAGGAATACTAGGAGAAGAACCTAGGTTTTGCTTTAAAAATGCAAAAAAATTTGAAGAAAATACTGTGCAAAGAGAATAACTTGGTGCCACATCATCGACATAATCTTTCGTCTTTTCCCGTTGGGGGTCGCCACAGTGGATCATCTTTCCATTTCCTCCTATCCTCTGCATCTTGCCGTGTCACACCAACCACTTGCATGTCCTCTTTCACCACGTCCATAAACCTTATCTTAGGCCTTCCTCTCTTCCTCTTACCTGGCAGCTCCATCCTTAGCATCTTTTTCCCAATATACCCATCATCATCTCGTCTCAATTGCTTTGTCTCCAAACTGTCCAACATGAGCTGACCCTCTAATAAGCTGATTCCTAATCCTATCTATCCTAGTCAGACCTAGTGAAAATCTTCACATCTTTAACTCTGCCTCCTGCCGTTTTGTCAGTGCCACTGTCTCTAACCCATATAACATAGCTGGTCTCACTACGGTCTTGTAGACCTTCCCTTTCACTATTACTGGTACCTGTCTGTCACAAATCACTCCTGACACACTTTTCCACCCATTCCACCCTGCCTGTACTCTCTTCTTCACTTCTCTTCCACATTCACCATTACTCTGAACTGTTGATCCCAAGTACTTAAACTCGTCCACCTTTACCAACTCTACTTCCTGCATCCTCACCATTCATAGGTTCATACTAGGCTATCTGCCCTAGGGCATTTATAAGCCTAGCCAGAGTATGTTTGGCTTTCGCCGCCCATTTTAAATTAATTTTGCTATGCCCTTTTTCGAGGTTAGTATACTGTGCCTCTGTCTAACAGTGACACAGAAGTGATACCTGGGGTAAACCTACAGTCTCCCATCCACTCATCAGGATTCCTCTTGAAGAGAGTCAATGAGGGACTCTGCCTAACCTGGACTGGGATTTTATTCCAGAGTGAAGGGAGCCTCTGGGTTATGAATCTCTCCGTCCAGCATGTCCTATTTATTTCAGTGCTGAGGTTCAAGTCTCTCGAGCATGTAGCTCGATGGGATTTGGATTTTCTGAGGTGCAGCATGTCCATTGCCCTCCCTTTCATTTACACACACACATTCTGTCTTAGCCCTGCTGACCTTCATTCCTCTGCTCTCTAGAGGATATCTCCACCTCTCCAGAGTCTCCTCAACCTGATTCCTACTCTCACTACAGATCACAATGTCATCTGCAAACATGATAGTCCACGGGGCCTCCTGTCTGATCTCATCTGTCAACCTATCCATCACCACTGCAAATAAGAAAGGACTCAGAGCTGATCCTTGATGTAATCCCACCTCCACCTTAAACGGATCTGTCACTCCCACTGCAGTCCTCACCACTGTCACACTAGCCTTGTACATATCCTGTACCACTCTTACATACTTCTCTGCCACTCCCGACTTCCTCATACAATACCACAACTCTTCTCTAGGCACCCTGTCGTATGCTTTCTCCAAGGCTACACATATTACTTCAAAAAGGAGAGGGACCTTTCCACGCAGAAGATGTACTGTGTGTAGATTTATATGTCCAGATAGTTGTTTTGAGCATCCAGTTACCAAGAGGAAGTATGTCAGTGACTTTTTTATGCTGACTGCACAACGAAGAATATCGTACATCTGGCCAAATGTTCACTATGTGAGAATTTCTATGTCGGGGAAAACAGTGAGACAAATGAAGGAGAGAATGTCTAAACATATTTGGTGATATAAGACTTAAGTATTATAAGAACCCTCTAGCTAAGCATATTGGAGACAATGAAGGGCGTGGCTTTATGTTTAGAGTCTTGAATTTGATATGCTTCTGAAAGGGGAGGAGACGTCAATAATAAACTTGAGCAAGAAGAGATGTTTTGGATTGGAAAACTGTGAGCTCATCAAAAACCAGGGCTTAATACAGCCTTCCCTGTGAAAACCGCCTTGAAAAGTCGAAGATTGAGGAGGCATTTATGATGCATCCGTTTTATGATGGGTGTGTCTCCTCAAGGCAATGTTTCATTGGTGGAAAGTAATTTTAAAAACAAAAAAACAAAGGAAGCAGTACAGGTTATATGGATCTGAAGAAGGGTCGTTGAACTGAACTGAAAGCGCTGATCCCTCACTATTTTATCATTTTTATTTTTGTTCCTGATCAAAAAATGCGTGGTCTGTTTTAAGCAGTTCGTTTCGAGTATGTTTGAATGATTACGAGTCTTTTGATGGTGGTTAGCAATTGAAACGCTATTTTGCTCAGGCTGTGTTCTGTGATGCCAGTTGGGCTTTTGATATATACGCTGAAAGTATTATGAATCAATTGAAATACTAGTTTGCCCTGGCTGTGTTTTATGTGACGTTTGTCGGACTTTGTATGTAGAAATATATATATGTGTGTGTGTGTGATGAGCAGAACCACGCTACCTCCCCAAGTTCCCGCCAAAGGGGACACAACCCCCACACAAGAGACCCGACTACGCTAAATAAACACCAACACTGAGGAAACGGAGAACAGCACCGCATGGAACGATCGCCAGGGGCTCCCACTAACCACAGCAACTCATCACCTGCCCAAAGAAGGCACGCCAACCAAGACAGAACACATGGGCAAGCGCAGTCTTTTTTATCCAGGAGCACAGACTCACTAGCCCCCGACCCAGTTCTACCACCCCGGGGAAACAGAGGGAGACCCTGGGGAACTACTACCAGGGACCACAATTACAGGACCAATGCCACCATCAACTGGCAACCAATAAGGACTATCTCCACGAGGAGCTACATGCAGACGACCTAACTAGGGACTGCGATACCACGGGGGCCACCAATAACCAAAATGCTATTTTTAACTTGTCAGGGCAGCAGCTCGACCCTGGCACTTTTAATCTGTTCGCCAAAGGTCTCAACTTCATTCCCAGCCAACGTGCCAATACCAATGAGGTGATGCTAGACCTCAAGCTGTATTGTCGGCAGCTTAATCTGAAGCACGTATTCAAAAACAAAAAGTTTGACTCAGTGCTTCCAAACCTACATGCTGATGACACCACCAGGCTTACTGAAGGTACTGTTAATTTTATGGATACTGTGTGTACTGAGAGTGCGGGCAATGGGATTAGCCCACATCGTAATGATAATGTTACCGTTAACGTGGCTAGCACGCAGCTTAACGTTTCTGGTCCAGTTCCTGTGCCTACTGCTAGTGTAAATGTAGGGATTAGCCCCAGTATAAATGCCTCCGTAACCACTGACAATATTTACAGTCTTGTTTATAGTAGTGTGATGGTACCAGACGCAGATCTAGCTGCCGCCAGTTCTAGCACTGCCTACCTCAACAATACTGCCGAGGTGCACACAACTGAGACCAACAGAGCCGCTTCAGCAACGGCGGGACACCGCTGAGCTTTTTTGTCTAATACAGACCTGCCTAAATGCTCACACACTACCAACACGCCTATGGCGGTCACACAAGCACGCACTTCTGCAGCAGTAGGTACTATCCTTACTGACAATTATGCATTAAATCGCAATGTTGTGTACCATACCGTAGAACGTATTAACGCTAATAAAGTATTGTGTACAGATTATAAATTTTGCCAGGGAAACTACGTGAATTTTGCCACCAAGGTGAGGTGCGAGCCTCAATACCCTAATGATATCTCTACTGTTGTCTCCTGCACCGACAAACCAGACTCTATGGGCACGGCAACAAGAGGATGCAAGGGAGATAATAGGTTAACGGCGGGAAAGTGCCGCGTGTGTGACTCCAATAAACGGGACTCTTAAGAGATATAAATTCCTCGGATGTAAGTGTGCATAACATGTGTGTTAACCTAGGCCCAGGTACAACTAACACGCCATTCCCAGACAGCACACAATTTAAAATAAAAAATTGTAATAAGAATACAGAAATGTTTTGCATGATGACTACTTTGACTATGATTGTAATGAAATAGAGGATGATATATCTGCTACCAATACTGTAAATGTTATTGAACTTGACACTAGCGAAGCCGATAATTACAGTGTGAGTAACCCTTACAGGAAGCCCAGAGTGCCCGCACAGCTTAACGAGCAAGCGGACTACCTAGATACGTGCAGTCACTCTTCGGACGATATGTTCGCCAGTGACTCCAGCCACGTAGACTCCTCGGGCACCTTCACACACAGGCACACAGCATGTGCGTATAATAGCACATTGCTAGCAGACACTGGCACTGTACTTGATGCCGACCGCTGCACCCAAGGCGATGCCAGGCCCATCCACAACGCGGAACCCGGACAAGATCTCAGTGATTCTTTGTTCAGCCGCGCCAGCCCAACGGATACCAATGAGGAGCATGCACTCCATAATGCTGATACAGGAACAGCAGCCTGCCACAGGTGCCCCAACAGGAACGAGTGCAGTACCCCTCGCTCCAGCACCCCCACAAGGGCCTACCATAGTGCTCTATTCTTGCACACCGAAGAGGTACACTTTGCACCTCGTGCAGAAGCATTGCACAGCACCCAAGATGCTAATAACAGCGCGCTACTGGGCACAAATCCCCTTAATAACATATCTAACCCCACTAGCTCAGAAGATAGCCAGATAGGACCCAAAGTACTAAAAAGAAAAAGTACTTTCAATCCCAGACTCAACAATAACATCCACGTGTTTGCCAAAATATGTGAAAATGAAATCAGGTCCCTGCTAAACCAAAAACCTAAGCGGATGAAATATAATCTCTCCAAAGAAGAGAAAAAAGCTTTAAACTCACTGAGAGCTAACAAAACACTCACAGTGATGAAAGCAGATAAAGGGGCTGGGATAGTGGTCATGGACACTATGACCTACAACCACAAAATGGAAGCCATCTTAAATGATAAGAACAACTACAGTACCATTGGTAAAACTGAAGTACTTAACAAATTCAAGAAAATTGATGCCACACTAGCCAAACTTGCTAAGAACCATGCCATCTCGGCTGATGAGCTAGACTTCATGAGTGTAGACTCCCCCGAAGTAGGTAAACTGTTTGGCATCCCCAAAATCCACAAAAACTGTGAAGACCCCCCCCTGAGACTCATCGTGTCCAGCAAAAGAACTAAAACAGAATTCATCTCAGAACTCCTTGACTATGAATTCAATTCTTACGCCCAAACGGCTGAATTCTATCTAAAGGACTCATGGGAGTTCCTCAATAAGGTACACACTTTTCAAGAGACATACCCACAGATGAAAGTGAGCCTTGTCACTCTTGATATAGTGGCCTTGTACCCCAGCATACCACACGATGCTGGTTGCTCCCTAGTGTACAACTACCTCACCAAGCATAGAAACATGCACCCGGAAAGGGCCGGCACTCTATGCACCCTCTTGAAGGTAGTCCTAGAAAATAACTACTTCAGCTTTAACGGTACTATCTACCAACAGCTCAAAGGAGTTGCCATGGGGGCAAAAATGGCCCCTGCCTATGCCAACCTAGTACTGAGCTCATGGGAAGCTGACACCCTAAAGTTCATAAAGGG